>NW_026645861.1:0-55849 GCF_949987535.1 Balaenoptera acutorostrata | reverse complement strand
TGATTTCTTGATAATGGGTGTGTTCCTTATCTTCTCCTAGTGTCTAAACCCTTCTCCATGGCTGGACCCCCAAATAATATTCCTTTACGTGCTAAGGGGTATCTAGAGATTGGGATAGGTTTAATAACTACCCTCACAGTAAAGCGTACCGTAACCCTAACCCCTACCCTAACACTAACGCGTACCCTAATCCTAACCCGTACCCTAAACTGAGCCCTAAACCTAACACTAACCCTAACCCTAACTCTAACCCATACCCTACGCCCTACCCGAACCCCTCCCCGAACCCGTACCCTAAGCCGTACCCTAACCCTCACCCTAACCCTAACCCTAACCCTAGGCTACCCTTGACGGCTTCTGCCTCCAATAGATTTCCTAAGCACTAGTGATTTAAGGAACAGGTTTAAAGGAGAATCCTAATGTGATTTCTTGATAATGGGTGTGTTCCTTATCTTCTCCTCGTGTCTAAACTCTTCTCCATGGCTGGACCCCCAAATAATATTCCTTTACGTGCTAAGGGGTATCTAGAGAGTGGGATAGGTTTAATAACTACCCTCACCCTAACGCGTAACCTAACCCTAACCCCTACCCTAACCCTAACGCATACCCTAATCCTAACCCGTACCCTAAACCGAGCCCTAACCCTAACACTAGCCCTAACCCTAACCCTAACCCATACCCTACGCCCTACTCGAACCCCTCCCCAAACCCGTATCGTAAGCCGTACCCTAACCCTCACCCTAACCCTAACCCTAACCCTAAGCTACCCTTGACGGCTTCTGCCTCCAATAGATTTCCTAAGCACTAGTGTTTTAAGGAACAGGTTAAAAAGAGAATCCTAATGTGATTTCTTGATAATGGGTGTGTTCCTTATCTTCTCCTCGTGTCTAAACTCTTCTCCATGGCTGGACCCCCAAATAATGTTCCTTTATGTGCTAAGGGGTATCTAGAGAGTGTGATAGGTAAAATAACTACCCTCACCCTAAGGCGTACCCTAACCCTAACCCCTACCCTAACCCTAGCGCGTACCCTAATCCTAACCCGTAGCCTAAAAAGAGCCCTAACCCTAACACTAACTCTAACCCTAACCCTAACCCATACCCTAAACCGTACCCTAACCCTCACCCTAACCCTAACCCTAACCCTAAGCTACCCTTGACGGCTTCTGCCTCCAATAGATTTCCTAAGCACTAGTGTTTTAAGGAACAGGTTAAAAAGAGAATCCTAATGTGATTTCGTGATAATGGGTGTGTTCCTTATCTTCTCCTAGTGTCTAAACTCTTCTCCATGGCTGGACCCCCAATAATATTCCTGTACGTGCTAAGGGGTATCTAGAGAGTGGGATAGGTTTAATAACTACCCTCACCCTAAAGCGTACACTAACCCTAACCCCTACCCTAACCCTAACGCGTACCCTAATCCTAAACTGTAGCCTAAACAGAGCCCTAACCCTAACACTAGAACTAACCCTAACCCTAACCCATACCCTACGCCCTACCCGAACCCCTCCCCGAACCCGTACCCTAAGCCGTACCCTAACCCTCACCCTAACCCTAACCCTAACCCTAAGCTACCCTTGACGGCTTCTGCCTCCAATAGATTTCCTAAGCACTAGTGTTTTAAGGAACATGTTACAAAGAGAATCCTAATGTGATTTCTTGATAATGGGTGTGTTCCTTATCTTCTCCTCGTGTCTAAACTCTTCTCCATGGCTGGACCCCCAAATAATATTCCTTTATGTGCTAAGGGGTATCTAGAGAGTGTGATAGGTTTAATAACTACCCTCACCCTAACGCGTACCCTAACCCTAACCCCTACCCTAACCCTAGCACTTACCCTAATCCTAACCCGTACCCTAAAACGAGCCCTAACCCTAACACTAACTCTAACCCTAACCCTAACCCATACCCTACGCCCTACCCGAACCCCTCCCTGAACCCGTACCCTAAACCGTACCCTAACCCTCACCCTAACCCTAACCCTAACCCTAAGCTACCCTTGACGGCTTCTGCCTCCAATAGATTTCCTAAGCACTAGTGTTTTAAGGAACAGGTTAAAAAGAGAATCCTAATGTGATTTCTTGATAATGGGGGTGTTCCTTATCTTCTCCTCGTGTCTAAACTCTTCTCCATGGCTGGACCCCCAAATAATATTCCTTTACGTGCTAAGGGGTATCTAGAGAGTGGGATAGGTTTAATAACTACACTCACCCTAACGCGTACCCTAACCCTAACCGCTACCCTAACCCCAACGAGTACCCTAATCCTAACCCGTACCCTAAACCGAGCCCTAACCCTAACACTAACCCTAACCCTAACCCTAACCCATACCCTACGCCCTACCCGAAACCCTCCCCGAACCCGTACCCTAAGCCGTACCCTCACCCTCACCCTAACCCTAACCCTAACCCTAAGCTACCCTTGACTGCTTCTGCCTCCAATAGATTTCCTAACCAGTAGTGTTTTAAGGAACAGTTTAAAAAGAGAATCATATTGTGATTTCTTGATAATGGGTGTGTTCCTTATCTTCTCCTAGTGTCTAAACCCTTCTCCATGGCTGGACCCCCAAATAATATTCCTTTACGTGCTAAGGGGTATCTAGAGATTGGGATAGGTTTAATAACTACCCTCACAGTAAAGCGTACCGTAACCCTAACCCCTACCCTAACACTAACGCGTACCCTAATCCTAACCGGTACCCTAAACTGAGCCCTAACCCTAACACTAACCCTAACCCTAACTCTAACCCATACCCTACGCCCTACCCGAACCCCTCCCCGAACCCGTACCCTAAGCCGTACCCTAACCCTCACCCTAACCCTAACCCTAAGCTACCCTTGACGGCTTCTGCCTCCAATAGATTTCCTAAGCACTAGTGATTTAAGGAACAGGTTTAAAGGAGAATCCTAATGTGATTTCTTGATAATGGGTGTGTTCCTTATCTTCTCCTCGTGTCTAAACTCTTCTCCATGGCTGGACCCCCAAATAATATTCCTTTACGTGCTAAGGGGTATCTAGAGAGTGGGATAGGTTTAATAACTACCCTCACCCTAACGCGTACCCTAACCCTAACCCCTACCCTAACCCTAGCGCGTACCCTAATCCTAACCCATACCCTAAACCGAGCCCTAACCCTAACACTAACTCTAACCCTAACCCTAACCAATACCCTACGCCCTACCCGAACCCCTCCCTGAACCCGTACCCTAAACCGTACCCTAACCCTCACCCTAACCCTAACCCTAACCCTAAGCTACCCTTGACGGCTTCTGCCTCCAATAGATTTCCTAAGCACTAGTGTTTTAAGGAACAGGTTAAAAAGAGAATCCTAATGTTATTTCTTGATAATGGGTGTGTTCCTTATCTTCTCCTCGTGTCTACACTCTTCTCCATGGCTGGAACCCCAAATAATATTCCTTTACGTGCTAAGGGGTATCTAGAGAGTGGCATAGGTTTAATAATTACCCTCACCCTAACGCGTACCCTAACCCTAACCCCTACCCTAACCCTAACGCGTACCCGAATCCTAACCCGTACCCTAAACCGAGCCCTAACCCTAACACTAGCCCTAACCCTAACCCTAACCCATACCCTACCCCCTACCCGAACCCCTCCCCGAACCCGTACCCTAAGCCGTACCCTAACCCTCACCCTAACCCTAACCCTAACCCTAAGCTACCCTTGACTGCTTCTGCCTCCAATAGATTTCCTAAGCACTAGTGTTTTAAGGAACAGGTTAAAAAGAGAATCCTAATGTGATTTCGTGATAATGGGTGTGTTCCTTATCTTCTCCTAGTGTCTAAACTCTTCTCCATGGCTGGACCCCCAATAATATTCCTGTACGTGCTAAGGGGTATCTAGAGAGTGGGATAGGTTTAATAACTACCCTCACCCTAAAGCGTACCCTAACCCTAACCCCTACCCTAACCCTAGCGCGTACCCTAATCCTAACCCGTAGCCTAAACCGAGCCCTAACCCTAACACTAACTCTAACCCTAACCCTAACCCATACCCTAAACCGTACCCTAACCCTCACCCTAACCCTAACCCTAACCCTAAGCTACCCTTGACGGCTTCTGCCTCCAATAGATTTCCTAAGCACTAGTGTTTTAAGGAACAGGTTAAAAAGAGAATCCTAATGTGATTTCGTGATAATGGGTGTGTTCCTTATCTTCTCCTAGTGTCTAAACTCTTCTCCATGGCTGGACCCCCAATAATATTCCTGTACGTGCTAAGGGGTATCTAGAGAGTGGGATAGGTTTAATAACTACCCTCACCCTAACGCGTACCCTAACCCTAACCCCTACCCTAAACCTAGCGCGTACCCTAATCCTAACCCATACCCTAAACCGAGCCCTAACCCTAACACTAACTCTAACCCTAACCCTAACCAATACCCTACGCCCTACCCGAACCCCTCCCTGAACCCGTACCCTAAACCGTACCCTAACCCTCACCCTAACCCTAACCCTAACCCTAAGCTACCCTTGACGGCTTCTGCCTCCAATAGATTTCCTAAGCACTAGTGTTTTAAGGAACAGGTTAAAAAGAGAATCCTAATGTGATTTCTTGATAATGGGTGTGTTCCTTATCTTCTCCTCGTGTCTACACTCTTCTCCATGGCTGGAACCCCAAATAATATTCCTTTACGTGCTAAGGGGTATCTAGAGAGTGGCATAGGTTTAATAATTACCCTCACCCTAACGCGTACCCTAACCCTAACCCCTACCCTAACCCTAACGCGTACCCGAATCCTAACCCGTACCCTAAACCGAGCCCTAACCCTAACACTAGCCCTAACCCTAACCCTAACCCATACCCTACCCCCTACCCGAACCCCTCCCCGAACCCGTACCCTAAGCCGTACCCTAACCCTCACCCTAACCCTAACCCTAACCCTAAGCTACCCTTGACTGCTTCTGCCTCCAATAGATTTCCTAAGCACTAGTGTTTTAAGGAACAGGTTAAAAAGAGAATCCTAATGTGATTTCGTGATAATGGGTGTGTTCCTTATCTTCTCCTAGTGTCTAAACTCTTCTCCATGGCTGGACCCCCAATAATATTCCTGTACGTGCTAAGGGGTATCTAGAGAGTGGGATAGGTTTAATAACTACCCTCACCCTAAAGCGTACCCTAACCCTAACCCCTACCCTAACCCTAGCGCGTACCCTAATCCTAACCCGTAGCCTAAACCGAGCCCTAACCCTAACACTAACTCTAACCCTAACCCTAACCCATACCCTAAACCGTACCCTAACCCTCACCCTAACCCTAACCCTAACCCTAAGCTACCCTTGACGGCTTCTGCCTCCAATAGATTTCCTAAGCACTAGTGTTTTAAGGAACAGGTTAAAAAGAGAATCCTAATGTGATTTCGTGATAATGGGTGTGTTCCTTATCTTCTCCTAGTGTCTAAACTCTTCTCCATGGCTGGACCCCCAATAATATTCCTGTACGTGCTAAGGGGTATCTAGAGAGTGGGATAGGTTTAATAACTACCCTCACCCTAAAGCGTACACTAACCCTAACCCCTACCCTAACCCTAACGCGTACCCTAATCCTAAACTGTAGCCTAAACAGAGCCCTAACCCTAACACTAGAACTAACCCTAACCCTAACCCATACCCTACGCCCTACCCGAACCCCTCCCCGAACCCGTACCCTAAGCCGTACCCTAACCCTCACCCTAACCCTAACCCTAACCCTAAGCTACCCTTGACGGCTTCTGCCTCCAATAGATTTCCTAAGCACTAGTGTTTTAAGGAACATGTTACAAAGAGAATCCTAATGTGATTTCTTGATAATGGGTGTGTTCCTTATCTTCTCCTCGTGTCTAAACTCTTCTCCATGGCTGGACCCCCAAATAATATTCCTTTATGTGCTAAGGGGTATCTAGAGAGTGTGATAGGTTTAATAACTACCCTCACCCTAACGCGTACCCTAACCCTAACCCCTACCCTAACCCTAGCACTTACCCTAATCCTAACCCGTACCCTAAAACGAGCCCTAACCCTAACACTAACTCTAACCCTAACCCTAACCCATACCCTACGCCCTACCCGAACCCCTCCCTGAACCCGTACCCTAAACCGTACCCTAACCCTCACCCTAACCCTAACCCTAACCCTAAGCTACCCTTGACGGCTTCTGCCTCCAATAGATTTCCTAAGCACTAGTGTTTTAAGGAACAGGTTAAAAAGAGAATCCTAATGTGATTTCTTGATAATGGGGGTGTTCCTTATCTTCTCCTCGTGTCTAAACTCTTCTCCATGGCTGGACCCCCAAATAATATTCCTTTACGTGCTAAGGGGTATCTAGAGAGTGGGATAGGTTTAATAACTACACTCACCCTAACGCGTACCCTAACCCTAACCGCTACCCTAACCCCAACGAGTACCCTAATCCTAACCCGTACCCTAAACCGAGCCCTAACCCTAACACTAACCCTAACCCTAACCCTAACCCATACCCTACGCCCTACCCGAAACCCTCCCCGAACCCGTACCCTAAGCCGTACCCTCACCCTCACCCTAACCCTAACCCTAACCCTAAGCTACCCTTGACTGCTTCTGCCTCCAATAGATTTCCTAACCAGTAGTGTTTTAAGGAACAGTTTAAAAAGAGAATCATATTGTGATTTCTTGATAATGGGTGTGTTCCTTATCTTCTCCTAGTGTCTAAACCCTTCTCCATGGCTGGACCCCCAAATAATATTCCTTTACGTGCTAAGGGGTATCTAGAGATTGGGATAGGTTTAATAACTACCCTCACAGTAAAGCGTACCGTAACCCTAACCCCTACCCTAACACTAACGCGTACCCTAATCCTAACCGGTACCCTAAACTGAGCCCTAACCCTAACACTAACCCTAACCCTAACTCTAACCCATACCCTACGCCCTACCCGAACCCCTCCCCGAACCCGTACCCTAAGCCGTACCCTAACCCTCACCCTAACCCTAACCCTAACCCTAAGCTACCCTTGACGGCTTCTGCCTCCAATAGATTTCCTAAGCACTAGTGATTTAAGGAACAGGTTTAAAGGAGAATCCTAATGTGATTTCTTGATAATGGGTGTGTTCCTTATCTTCTCCTCGTGTCTAAACTCTTCTCCATGGCTGGACCCCCAAATAATATTCCTTTACGTGCTAAGGGGTATCTAGAGAGTGGGATAGGTTTAATAACTACCCTCACCCTAACGCGTACCCTAACCCTAACCCCTACCCTAACCCTAGCGCGTACCCTAATCCTAACCCATACCCTAAACCGAGCCCTAACCCTAACACTAACTCTAACCCTAACCCTAACCAATACCCTACGCCCTACCCGAACCCCTCCCTGAACCCGTACCCTAAACCGTACCCTAACCCTCACCCTAACCCTAACCCTAACCCTAAGCTACCCTTGACGGCTTCTGCCTCCAATAGATTTCCTAAGCACTAGTGTTTTAAGGAACAGGTTAAAAAGAGAATCCTAATGTGATTTCTTGATAATGGGTGTGTTCCTTATCTTCTCCTCGTGTCTACACTCTTCTCCATGGCTGGAACCCCAAATAATATTCCTTTACGTGCTAAGGGGTATCTAGAGAGTGGCATAGGTTTAATAATTACCCTCACCCTAACGCGTACCCTAACCCTAACCCCTACCCTAACCCTAACGCGTACCCGAATCCTAACCCGTACCCTAAACCGAGCCCTAACCCTAACACTAGCCCTAACCCTAACCCTAACCCATACCCTACCCCCTACCCGAACCCCTCCCCGAACCCGTACCCTAAGCCGTACCCTAACCCTCACCCTAACCCTAACCCTAACCCTAAGCTACCCTTGACTGCTTCTGCCTCCAATAGATTTCCTAAGCACTAGTGTTTTAAGGAACAGGTTAAAAAGAGAATCCTAATGTGATTTCGTGATAATGGGTGTGTTCCTTATCTTCTCCTAGTGTCTAAACTCTTCTCCATGGCTGGACCCCCAATAATATTCCTGTACGTGCTAAGGGGTATCTAGAGAGTGGGATAGGTTTAATAACTACCCTCACCCTAAAGCGTACCCTAACCCTAACCCTAGCGCGTACCCTAATCCTAACCCGTAGCCTAAACCGAGCCCTAACCCTAACACTAACTCTAACCCTAACCCTAACCCATACCCTAAACCGTACCCTAACCCTCACCCTAACCCTAACCCTAACCCTAAGCTACCCTTGACGGCTTCTGCCTCCAATAGATTTCCTAAGCACTAGTGTTTTAAGGAACAGGTTAAAAAGAGAATCCTAATGTGATTTCGTGATAATGGGTGTGTTCCTTATCTTCTCCTAGTGTCTAAACTCTTCTCCATGGCTGGACCCCCAATAATATTCCTGTACGTGCTAAGGGGTATCTAGAGAGTGGGATAGGTTTAATAACTACCCTCACCCTAAAGCGTACACTAACCCTAACCCCTACCCTAACCCTAACGCGTACCCTAATCCTAAACTGTAGCCTAAACAGAGCCCTAACCCTAACACTAGAACTAACCCTAACCCTAACCCATACCCTACGCCCTACCCGAACCCCTCCCCGAACCCGTACCCTAAGCCGTACCCTAACCCTCACCCTAACCCTAACCCTAACCCTAAGCTACCCTTGACGGCTTCTGCCTCCAATAGATTTCCTAAGCACTAGTGTTTTAAGGAACATGTTACAAAGAGAATCCTAATGTGATTTCTTGATAATGGGTGTGTTCCTTATCTTCTCCTCGTGTCTAAACTCTTCTCCATGGCTGGACCCCCAAATAATATTCCTTTATGTGCTAAGGGGTATCTAGAGAGTGTGATAGGTTTAATAACTACCCTCACCCTAACGCGTACCCTAACCCTAACCCCTACCCTAACCCTAGCACTTACCCTAATCCTAACCCGTACCCTAAACCGAGCCCTAACCCTAACACTAACTCTAACCCTAACCCTAACCCATACCCTACGCCCTACCCGAACCCCTCCCTGAACCCGTACCCTAAACCGTACCCTAACCCTCACCCTAACCCTAACCCTAACCCTAAGCTACCCTTGACGGCTTCTGCCTCCAATAGATTTCCTAAGCACTAGTGTTTTAAGGAACAGGTTAAAAAGAGAATCCTAATGTGATTTCTTGATAATGGGTGTGTTCCTTATCTTCTCCTCGTGTCTAAACTCTTCTCCATGGCTGGACCCCCAAATAATATTCCTTTACGTGCTAAGGGGTATCTAGAGAGTGGGATAGGTTTAATAACTACACTCACCCTAACGCCTACCCTAACCCTAACCGCTACCCTAACCCTAACGAGTACCCTAATCCTAACCCGTACCCTAAACCGAGCCCTGACCCTAACACTAACCCTAACCCTAACCCTAACCCATACCCTACGCCCTACCCGAAACCCTCCCCGAACCCGTACCCTAAGCCGTACCCTCACCCTCACCCTAACCCTAACCCTAACCCTAAGCTACCCTTGACTGCTTCTGCCTCCAATAGATTTCCTAACCAGTAGTGTTTTAAGGAACAGTTTAAAAAGAGAATCATATTGTGATTTCTTGATAATGGGTGTGTTCCTTATCTTCTCCTAGTGTCTAAACCCTTCTCCATGGCTGGACCCCCAAATAATATTCCTTTACGTGCTAAGGGGTATCTAGAGATTGGGATAGGTTTAATAACTACCCTCACAGTAAAGCGTACCGTAACCCTAACCCCTACCCTAACACTAACGCGTACCCTAATCCTAACCCGTACCCTAAACCGAGCCCTAACCCTAACACTAACTCTAACCCTAACCCTAACCAATACCCTACGCCCTACCCGAACCCCTCCCTGAACCCGTACCCTAAACCGTACCCTAACCCTCATCCTAACCCTAACCCTAACCCTAAGCAACCCTTGACGGCTTCTGCCTCCAATAGATTTCCTAAGCACTAGTGTTTTAAGGAACAGGTTAAAAAGAGAATCCTAATGTGATTTCTTGATAATGGGTGTGTTCCTTATCTTCTCCTCGTGTCTACACTCTTCTCCATGGCTGGAACCCCAAATAATATTCCTTTACGTGCTAAGGGGTATCTAGAGAGTGGGATAGGTTTAATAATTACCCTCACCCTAACGCGTACCCTAACCCTAACCCCTACCCTAACCCTAACGCATACCCGAATCCTAACCCGTACCCTAAACCGAGCCCTAACCCTAACACTAGCCCTAACCCTAACCCTAACCCACACCCTAACCCCTACCCGAACCCCTCCCCGAACCCGTACCCTAAGCCGTACCCTAACCCTCACCCTAACCCTAACCCTAACCCTAAGCTACCCTTGACGGCTTCTGCCTCCAATAGATTTCCTAAGCACTAGTGTTTTAAGGAACAGGTTAAAAAGAGAATCCTAATGTGATTTCGTGATAATGGGTGTGTTCCTTATCTTCTCCTAGTGTCTAAACTCTTCTCCATGGCTGGACCCCCAATAATATTCCTGTACGTGCTAAGGGGTATCTAGAGAGTGGGATAGGTTTAATAACTACCCTCACCCTAAAGCGTACACTAACCCTAACCCCTACCCTAACCCTAACGCGTACCCTAATCCTAACCTGTAGCCTAAACAGAGCCCTAACCCTAACACTAGAACTAATCCTAACCCTAACCCATACCCTACGCCCTACCCGAACCCCTCCCCGAACCCGTACCCTAAGCCGTACCCTAACCCTCACCCTAACCCTAACCCTAACCCTAAGCTACCCTTGACGGCTTCTGCCTCCAATAGATTTCCTAAGCACTAGTGTTTTAAGGAACATGTTAAAAAGAGAATCCTAATGTGATTTCTTGATAATGGGTGTGTTCCTTATCTTCTCCTCGTGTCTAAACTCTTCTCCATGGCTGGACCCCCAAATAATATTCCTTTATGTGCTAAGGGGTATCTAGAGAGTGTGATAGGTTTAATAACTACCCTCACCCTAACGCGTACCCTAACCCTAACCCCTACCCTAACCCTAGCACTTACCCTAATCCTAACCCGTACCCTAAACCGAGCCCTAACCCTAACACTAACTCTAACCCTAACCCTAACCCATACCCTACGCCCTACCCGAACCCCTCCCTGAACCCGTACCCTAAACCGTACCCTAACCCTCACCCTAACCCTAACCCTAACCCTAAGCTACCCTTGACGGCTTCTGCCTCCAATAGATTTCCTAAGCACTAGTGTTTTAAGGAACAGGTTAAAAAGAGAATCCTAATGTGATTTCTTGATAATGGGTGTGTTCCTTATCTTCTCCTCGTGTCTAAACTCTTCTCCATGGCTGGACCCCCAAATAATATTCCTTTACGTGCTAAGGGGTATCTAGAGAGTGGGATAGGTTTAATAACTACCCTCACCCTAACGCGTACCCTAACCCTAACCCCTACCCTAACCCTAATGCGTACCCTAATCCTAACCCGTACCCTAAACCGAGCCCTAACCCTAACACTAGCCCTAACCCTAACCCTAACCCATACCCTACGCCCTACCCGAACCCCTCCCCGAACCCGTACCCTAAGCCGTACCCTAAACCTCACCCTAACCCTAACCCTAACCCTAAGCTACCCCTGACTGCTTCTGCCTCCAATAGATTTCCTAAGCACTAGTGTTTTAAGGAACAGGTTAAAAAGAGAATCCTAATGTGATTTCTTGAGAATGGGTGTGTTCCTTATCTTCTCCTAGTGTCTAAACTCTTCTCCATGGCTGGACCCCCAAATAATATTCCTTTACGTGCTAAGGGGTATCTAGAGAGTGTGATAGGTTTAATAACTACCCTCACCCTAACGCGTACCCTAACCCTAACCGCTACCCTAACACTAACGAGTACCCTAATCCTAACCCGTACCCTAAACCGAGTCCTAACCGTAACACTAACCCTAACCCTAACCCTAACCCATACCCTACGCCCTACCCGAAACCCTCCCCGAACCCGTACCCTAAGCCGTACCCTCACCCTCACCCTAACCCTAACCCTAACCCTAAGCTACCCTTGACTGCTTCTGCCTCCAATAGATTTCCTAACCAGTAGTGTTTTAAGGAACAGTTTAAAAAGAGAATCATATTGTGATTTCTTGATAATGGGTGTGTTCCTTATCTTCTCCTAGTGTCTAAACCCTTCTCCATGGCTGGACCCCCAAATAATATTCCTTTACGTGCTAAGGGGTATCTAGAGATTGGGATAGGTTTAATAACTACCCTCACAGTAAAGCGTACCGTAACCCTAACCCCTACCCTAACACTAACGCGTACCCTAATCCTAACCCGTACCCTAAACTGAGCCCTAACCCTAACACTAACCCTAACCCTAACTCTAACCCATACCCTACGCCCTACCCGAACCCCTCCCCGAACCCGTACCCTAAGCCGTACCCTAACCCTCACCCTAACCCTAACCCTAACCCTAAGCTACCCTTGACTGCTTCTGCCTCCAATAGATTTCCTAAGCACTAGTGTTTTAAGGAACAGGTTAAAAAGAGAATCCTAATGTGATTTCTTGATAATGGGTGTGTTCCTTATCTTCTCCTCGTGTCTAAACTCTTCTCCATGGCTGGACCCCCAAATAATATTCCTTTACGTGCTAAGGGGTATCTAGAGAGTGTGATAGGTTTAATAACTACCCTCACCCTAACGCGTACCCTAACCCTAACCCCTACCCTAACCCTAGCGCGTACCCTAATCCTAACCCATACCCTAAACCGAGCCCTAACCCTAACACTAACTCTAACCCTAACCCTAACCAATACCCTACGCCCTACCCGAACCCCTCCCTGAACCCGTACCCTAAACCGTACCCTAACCCTCACCCTAACCCTAACCCTAACCCTAAGCTACCCTTGACGGCTTCTGCCTCCAATAGATTTCCTAAGCACTAGAGTTTTAAGGAACAGGTTAAAAAGAGAATCCTAATGTGATTTCTTGATAATGGGTGTGTTCCTTATCTTCTCCTCGTGTCTAAACTCTTCTCCATGGCTGGAACCCCAAATAATATTCCTTTACGTGCTAAGGGGTATCTAGAGAGTGGCATAGGTTTAATAATTACCCTCACCCTAACGCGTACCCTAACCCTAACCCCTACCCTAACCCTAACGCGTACCCGAATCCTAACCCGTACCCTAAACCGAGCCCTAACCCTAACACTAGCCCTAACCCTAACCCTAACCCATACCCTACCCCCTACCCGAAGCCCTCCCCGAACCCGTACCCTAAGCCGTACCCTAACCCTCACCCTAACCCTTACCCTAACCCTAAGCTACCCTTGACTGCTTCTGCCTCCAATAGATTTCCTAAGCACTAGTGTTTTAAGGAACAGTTTAAAAAGAGAATCATATTGTGATTTCTTGATAATGGGTGTGTTCCTTATCTTCTCCTAGTGTCTAAACTCTTCTCCATGGCTGGACCCCCAAATAATATTCCTTTACGTGCTAAGGGGTATCTAGAGATTGGGATAGGTTTAATAACTACCCTCACCCTAACGCGTACCCTAACCCTAACCCCTACCCTAACCCTAACGCATACCCTAATCCTAACCCGTACCCTAAACCGAGCCCTAACCCTAACACTAGCCCTAACCCTAATCCTAACCCATACCCTACGCCCTACTCGAACCCCTCCCCGAACCCGTACCCTAAGCCGTACCCTAACCCTCACCCTAACCCTAACCCTAACCCTAAGCTACCCTTGACGGCTTCTGCCTCCAATAGATTTCCTAAGCACTAGTGTTTTAAGGAACAGGTTAAAAAGAGAATCCTAATGTGATTTCTTGATAATGGGTGTGTTCCTTATCTTCTCCTCGTGTCTAAACTCTTCTCCATGGCTGGACCCCCAAATAATATTCCTTTATGTGTTAAGGGGTATCTAGAGAGTGTGATAGGTATAATAACTACCCTCACCCTAACGCATACCCTAACCCTAACCCCTACCCTAACCCTAGCGCGTACCCTAATCCTAACCCGTACCCTAAACCGAGCCCTAACCCTAACACTAGCCCTAACCCTAACCCTAACCCATACCCTACGCCCTACCCGAATCCCTCCCCGAACCCGTACCCTAAGCCGTACCCTAACCCTCACCCTAACCCTAACCCTAACACTAAGCTACCGTTGACTGCTTCTGCCTCCAATAGATTTCCTAAGCACTAGTGTTTTAAGGAACAGGTTAAAAAGAGAATCCTAATGTGATTTCGTGATAATGGGTGTGTTCCATATCTTCTCCTCGTGTCTAAACTCTTCTCCATGGCTGGACCCCCAAATAATATTCCTTTACGTGCTAAGGGGTATCTAGAGAGTGGGATAGGTTTAATAACTACCCTCACCCTAACGCGTACCCTAACCCTAACCCCTACCCTAACCCTAACGCGTACCCTAATCCTAACCCGTACCCTAAACAGAGCCCTAACCCTAACACTAGCCCTAACCCTAACCCTAAACCATACCCTACGCCCTACACGAACCCCTCCCCGAACCCGTACCCTAAGCCATACCCTAGCGCTCACCCTAACCCTAACACTAACCCTAAGCTATCCTTGACTGCTTCTGCCTCCAATAGATTTCCTAAGCACTAGTGTTTTAAGGAACAGGTTAAAAAGAGAATCCTAATGTGATTTCGTGATAATGGGTGTGTTCCTTATCTTCTCCTAGTGTCTAAACTCTTCTCCATGGCTGGACCCCCAAATAATATTCCTTTACGTGCTAAGGGGTATCTAGAGAGTGGGATAGGTTTAATAACTACCCTCACCCTAACGCGTACCCTAACCCTAAACCCTACCCTAACACTAACGCATACCCTAATCCTAACCCGTACCCTAAACCGAGCCCTAACCCTAACACTAGCCCTAACCCTAACCCTAACCCATACCCTACGCCCTACTCGAACCCCTCCACGAACCCTTACCCTAAGCCATACCCTAACCCTCACCCTAACCCTAACCCTAACCCTAAGCTACCCTTGACTGCTTCTGCCTCCAATAGATTTCCTAAGCACTAGTGTTTTAAGGAACAGGTTAAAAAGAGAATCCTAATGTGATTTCGTGATAATGGGTGTGTTCCTTATCTTCTCCTCGTGTCTAAACTCTTCTCCATGGCTGGACCCCCAAATAATATTCCTTTACGTGCTAAGGGGTATCTAGAGAGTGGGATAGGTTTAATAACTACCCTCACCCTAACGCGTACCCTAACCCTAACCCCTACCCTATCCCTAACGCGTACCCTAATCCTAACCCGTACCCTAAACCGAGCCCTAACCCTAACACTAGCCCTAACCCTAACCCTAACCCATACCCTACGCCCTACCCGAACCCCTCCCCGAACCCGCACCCTAAGCCGTACCCTAACCCTCACCCTAACCCTAACCCTAACCCTAAGCTACCCTTGACTGCTTCTGCCTCCAATAGATTTCCTAAGCACTAGTGTTTTAAGGAACAGGTTAAAAAGAGAATCCTAATGTGATTTCGTGATAATGGGTGTGTTCCATATCTTCTCCTCGTGTCTAAACTCTTCTCCATGGCTGGACCCCCAAATAATATTCCTTTACGTGCTAAGGGGTATCTAGAGAGTGGGATAGGTTTAATAACTACCCTCACCCTAACGCGTACCCTAACCCTAACCCCTACCCTAACCCTAACGCGTACCCTAATCCTAACCCGTACCCTAAACCGAGCCCTAACCCTAACACTAGCCCTAACCCTAACCCTAACCCATACCCTACGCCCTACCCGAACCCCTCCCCGAACCCGTACCCTAAGCCATACCCTAGCCCTCACCCTAACCCTAACACTAACCCTAAGCTACCCTTGACTGCTTCTGCCTCAAATAGATTACCTAAGCACTAGTGTTTTAAGGAACAGGTTAAAAAGAGAATCCTAATGTGATTTCGTGATAATGGGTGTGTTCCTTATCTTCTCCTAGTGTCTAAACTCTTCTCCATGGCTGGACCCCCAAATAATATTCCTTTACGTGCTAAGGGGTATCTAGAGAGTGGGATAGGTTTAATAACTACCCTCACCCTAACGCGTACCCTAACCCTAACCCCTACCCTAACCCTAACGCGTACCCTAATCCTAAACCGAGCCCTAACCCTAACACTAGCCCTAACCCTAACCCTAACCCATACCCTACGCCCTACCCGAACCCCTCCCTGAACCCGTACCCTAAGCCATACCCTAACCCTCACCCTAACCCTAACCCTAACCCAAAGCTACCCTTGACTGCTTCTGCCTCCAATAGATTTCCTAAGCACTAGTGTTTTAAGGAACAGGTTAAAAAGAGAATCCTAATGTGATTTCGTGATAATGGGTGTGTTCCTTATCTTCTCCTCGTGTCTAAACTCTTCTCCATGGCTGGACCCCCAAATAATATTCCTTTACGTGCTAAGGGGTATCTAGAGAGTGGGATAGGTTTAATAACTACCCTCACCCTAACGCGTACCCTAACCCTAACCCCTACCCTATCCCTAACGCGTACCCTAATCCTAACCCGTACCCTAAACCGAGCCCTAACCCTAACACTAGCCCTAACCCTAACCCTAACCCATACCTTACGCCCTACCCGAACCCCTCCCCGAAACCGTACCCTAAGCCGTACCCTAACCCTCACCCTAACCCTAACCCTAACCCTAAGCTACCCTTGACTGCTTCTGCCTCCAATAGATTTCCTAAGCACTAGTGTTTTAAGGAACAGGTTAAAAAGAGAATCCTAATGTGATTTCGTGATAATGGGTGTGTTCCTTATCTTCTCCTCGTGTCTAAACTCTTCTCCATGGCTGGACCCCCAAATAATATTCCTTTACGTGCTAAGGGGTATCTAGAGAGTGGGATAGGTTTAATAACTATCCTCACCCTAACGCGTACCCTAACCCTAACCCCTACCCTAACCCTAACGCGTACCCTAATCCTAACCCGTACCCTAAACCGAGCCCTAACCCTAACACTAGCCCTAACCCTAACCCTAACCCATACCCTACGCCCTACCCGAACCCCTCCCCGAACCCGTACCCTAAGCCATACCCTAGCCCTCACCTTAACCCTAACACTAACCCTAAGCTACCCTTGACTGCTTCTGCCTCCAATAGATTTCCTAAGCACTAGTGTTTTAAGGAACAGGTTAAAAAGAGAATCCTAATGTGATTTCGTGATAATGGGTGTGTTCCTTATCTTCTCCAAGTGTCTAAACTCTTCTCCATGGCTGGACCCCCAAATAATATTCCTTTACGTGCTAAGGGGTATCTAGAGAGTGGGATAGGTTTAATAACTACCCTCACCCTAACGCGTACCCTAACCCTAACCCCTACCCTAACCCTAACGCATACCCTAATCCTAACCCGTACCCTAAACCGAGCCCTAACCCTAACACTAGCCCTAACCCTAACCCTAAACCATACCCTACGCCCTACTCGAACCCCTCCCCGAACCCGTATCGTAAGCCGTACCCTAACCCTCACCCTAACCCTAACCCTAACCCTAAGCTACCCTTGACGGCTTCTGCCTCCAATAGATTTCCTAAGCACTAGTGTTTTAAGGAACAGGTTAAAAAGAGAATCCTAATGTGATTTCTTGATAATGGGTGTGTTTCTTATCTTCTCCTCGTGTCTAAACTCTTCTCCATGGCTGGACCCCCAAATAATATTCCTTTATGTGCTAAGGGGTATCTAGAGAGTGTGATAGGTATAATAACTACCCTCACCCTAACGCGTACCCTAACCCTAACCCCTACCCTAACCCTAGCGCGTACCCTAATCCTAACCCGTACCCTAAACCGAGCCCTAACCCTAACACTAACTCTAACCCTAACCCTAACCCATACCCTATGCCCTACCCGAACCCCTCCCTGAACCCAAACCCTAAACCGTACCCTAACCCTCACCCTAACCCTAACCCTAACCCTAAGCTACCCTTGACGGCTTCTGCCTCCAATAGATTTCCTAAGCACTAGTGTTTTAAGGAACAGGTTAAAAAGAGAATCCTAATGTGATTTCGTGATAATGGGTGTGTTCCTTATCTTATCCTAGTGTCTAAACTCTTCTCCATGGCTGAACCCCCAAATAATATTCCTTTACGTGCTAAGGGGTATCTAGAGAGTGTGATAGGTTTAATAACTACCCTCACCCTAACGCGTACCCTAACCCTAACCCCTACCCTAACCCTAACGCGTACCCTAATCCTAACCCGTACCCTAAACCGAGCCCTAACCCTAACACTAGCCCTAACCCTAACCCTAACCCATACCCTACGCCCTACCCGAACACCTCCCCGAACCCGTACCCTAAGCCGTACCCTACCCCTCACCCTAACTCTAACCCTAACCCTAAGCTACCCTTGACTGCTTCTGCCTCCAATAGATTTCCTAAGCACTAGTGTTTTAAGGAACAGGTTAAAAAGAGAATCCTAATGTGATTTCGTGATAATGGGTGTGTTCCTTATCTTCTCCTAGTGTCTAAACTCTTCTCCATGGCTGGACCCCCAAATAATATTCCTTTACGTGATAAGGGGTATCTAGAGAGTGTGACAGGTTTAATAACTACCCTCACCCTAACGCGTACCCTAACCCTAACCGCTACCCTAAGCCTAACGAGTACCCTAATCCTAACCCGTACCCTAAACCGAGCCCTAACCCTAACACTAACCCTAACCCTAACCCATACCCTACGCCCTACCCGAAACCCTCCCCGAACCCGTACCCTAAGCCGTACCCTAACCCTCACCCTAACCCTAACCCTAACCCTAAGCTACCCTTCACTGCTTCTGACTCCAATAGATTTCCTAACCACTAGTGTTTTAAGGAACAGTTTAAAAAGAGAATCATATTGTGATTTCTTGATAATGGGTGTGTTCCTTATCTTCTCCTAGTGTGTAAACTCTTCTCCATGGCTGGACCCCCAAATAATATTCCTTTACGTGCTAAGGGGTATCTAGAGAGTGGGATAGGTTTAATAACTAACCTCACCCTATCGCATACCCTAACCCTAACCCCTACCCTAACCCTAACGCGTACCCTAATCCTAACCCGTACCCTAAACCGAGCCCTAACCCTAACACTAACCCTAACCCTAACCCTAACCCATAGCCTACGCCCTACCCGAACCCCTCCCCGAACCCGTACCCTAAGCCGTACCCTAACCCTAACCCTATCCCTAAGCTACCCTTGAGTGCTTCTGCCTCCAATAGATTTCCTAAGCACAAGTGTTTTAAGGAACAGGTTAAAAAGAGAATCCTAATGTGATTTCTTGATAATGGGTGTGTTCCTTATCTTCTCCTCGTGTCTAAACTCTTCTCCATGGCTGGACCCCCAAATAATATTCCTTTATGTGCTAAGGGGTATCTAGAGAGTGTGATAGGTTTAATAACTACCCTCACCCTAACGCGTACCCTAACCCTAACCCCTACCCTAACCCTAACGCGTACCCTAATCCTAACCCGTACCCTAAAGCGAGCCCTAACCCTAACACTAGCCCTAACCCTAACCCTAACCCATACCCTACGCCCTACCCGAACCCCTCCCCGAACCCGTACCCTAAGCCGTACCCTAACCCTCACCCTAACCCTAACCCTAACCCTAAGCTACCCTTGACTGCTTCTGCCTCCAATAGATTTCCTAAGCACTAGTGTTTTAAGGAACAGGTTAAAAAGAGAATCCTAATGTGATTTCGTGATAATGGGTGTGTTCCTTATCTTCTCCTAGTGTCTAAACTCTTCTCCATGGCTGGACCCCCAATAATATTCCTGTACGTGCTAAGGGGTATCTAGAGAGTGGGATAGGTTTAATAACTACCCTCACCCTAACGCGTACACTAACCCTAACCCCTACCCTAATCCTAACGCGTACCCTAATCCTAACCTGTACCCTAAACCGAGCCCTAACCCTAACACTAGCCCTAACCCTAACCCTAACCCATACCCTACGCCCTACTCGAACCCCTCCCCGAACCCGTACCCTAAGCCGTACCCTAACCCTCACCCTAACCCTAACCCTAACCCTAAGCTACCCTTGAAGGCTTCTGCCTCCAATAGATTTCCTAAGCACTAGTGTTTTAAGGAACAGGTTAAAAAGAGAATCCTAATGTGATTTCTTGATAATGGGTGTGTTCCTTATCTTCTCCTCGTGTCTAAACTCTTCTCCATGGCTGGACCCCCAAATAATATTCCTTTATGTGCTAAGGGGTATCTAGAGAGTGTGATAGGTATAATAACTACCCTCACCCTAACGCGTACCCTAACCCTAACCCCTACCCTAACCCTAGCGCGTACCCTAATCCTAACCCGTACCCTAAACCGAGCCCTAACCCTAACACTAACTCTAACCCTAACCCTAACCCATACCCTATGCCCTACCCGAACCCCTCCCTGAACCCAAACCCTAAACCGTACCCTAACCCTCACCCTAACCCTAACCCTAACCCTAAGCTACCCTTGACGGCTTCTGCCTCCAATAGATTTCCTAAGCACTAGTGTTTTAAGGAACAGGTTAAAAAGAGAATCCTAATGTGATTTCGTGATAATGGGTGTGTTCCTTATCTTATCCTAGTGTCTAAACTCTTCTCCATGGCTGAACCCCCAAATAATATTCCTTTACGTGCTAAGGGGTATCTAGAGAGTGTGATAGGTTTAATAACTACCCTCACCCTAACGCGTACCCTAACCCTAACCCCTACCCTAACCCTAACGCGTACCCTAATCCTAACCCGTACCCTAAACCGAGCCCTAACCCTAACACTAGCCCTAACCCTAACCCTAACCCATACCCTACGCCCTACCCGAACACCTCCCCGAACCCGTACCCTAAGCCGTACCCTACCCCTCACCCTAACTCTAACCCTAACCCTAAGCTACCCTTGACTGCTTCTGCCTCCAATAGATTTCCTAAGCACTAGTGTTTTAAGGAACAGGTTAAAAAGAGAATCCTAATGTGATTTCGTGATAATGGGTGTGTTCCTTATCTTCTCCTAGTGTCTAAACTCTTCTCCATGGCTGGACCCCCAAATAATATTCCTTTACGTGATAAGGGGTATCTAGAGAGTGTGACAGGTTTAATAACTACCCTCACCCTAACGCGTACCCTAACCCTAACCGCTACCCTAAGCCTAACGAGTACCCTAATCCTAACCCGTACCCTAAACCGAGCCCTAACCCTAACACTAACCCTAACCCTAACCCATACCCTACGCCCTACCCGAAACCCTCCCCGAACCCGTACCCTAAGCCGTACCCTAACCCTCACCCTAACCCTAACCCTAACCCTAAGCTACCCTTCACTGCTTCTGATTCCAATAGATTTCCTAACCACTAGTGTTTTAAGGAACAGTTTAAAAAGAGAATCATATTGTGATTTCTTGATAATGGGTGTGTTCCTTATCTTCTCCTAGTGTCTAAACTCTTCTCCATGGCTGGACCCCCAAATAATATTCCTTTACGTGCTAAGGGGTATCTAGAGAGTGGGATAGGTTTAATAACTAACCTCACCCTATCGCATACCCTAACCCTAACGCGTACCCTAATCCTAACCCGTACCCTAAACCGAGCCCTAACCCTAACACTAACCCTAACCCTAACCCTAACCCATAGCCTACGCCCTACCCGAACCCCTCCCCGAACCCGTACCCTAAGCCGTACCCTAACCCTAACCCTATCCCTAAGCTACCCTTGACTGCTTCTGCCTCCAATAGATTTCCTAAGCACAAGTGTTTTAAGGAACAGGTTAAAAAGAGAATCCTAATGTGATTTCTTGATAATGGGTGTGTTCCTTATCTTCTCCTCGTGTCTAAACTCTTCTCCATGGCTGGACCCCCAAATAATATTCCTTTATGTGCTAAGGGGTATCTAGAGAGTGTGATAGGTTTAATAACTACCCTCACCCTAACGCGTACCCTAACCCTAACCCCTACCCTAACCCTAACGCGTACCCTAATCCTAACCCGTACCCTAAACCGAGCCCTAACCCTAACCCTAGCCCTAACCCTAACCCTAACCCATACCCTACGCCCTACCCGAACACCTCCACGAACCCGTACCCTAAGCCGTACCCTAACCCTCACCCTAACCCTAACCCTAACCCTAAGCTACCCTTAACGGCTTCTGCCTCCAATAGATTTCCTAAGCACTAGTGTTTTAAGGAACATGTTAAAAAGAGAATCCTAATGTGATTTCTTGATAATGGGTGTGTTCCTTGTGTTCTCCTCGTGTCTAAACTCTTCTCCATGGCTGGACCCCCAAATAATATTCCTTTATGTGCTAAGGGGTATCTAGAGAGTGTGATAGGTTTAATAACTACCCTCACCCTAACGCGTACCCTAACCCTAACCCCTACCCTAACCCTAGCGCGTACCCTAATCCTAACCCGTACCCTAAACCGAGCCCTAAACCTAACACTAACTCTAACCCTAACCCTAACCCATACCCTACGCCCTACCCGAACCCCTCCCTGAACCCGTACCCTAAACCGTACCCTAACCCTCACCCTAACCCTAACCCTAACCCTAAGCTACCCTTGACGGCTTCTGCCTCCAATAGATTTCCTAAGCACTAGTGTTTTGAGGAACAGGTTAAAAAGAGAATCCTAATGTGATTTCTTGATAATGGGTGTGTTCCTTATCTTCTCCTCGTGTCTAAACTCTTCTCCATGGCTGGACCCCCAAATAATATTCCTTTACGTGCTAAGGGGTATCTAGAGAGTGGGATAGGTTTAATAACTACCCTCACCCTAACGCGTACTCTAACCCTAACCCCTACCCGAACCCTAACGCGTACCCTAATCCTAACCCGTACCCTAAAGCGAGCCCTAACCCTAAAACTAGCCCTAACCCTAACCCTAACCCATACCCTACGCCCTACCCGAACCCCTCCCCGAACCCGTACCCTAAGCCGTACCCTAACCCTCACCCTAACCCTAACCCTAACCCTAAGCTACCCTTGACTGCTTCTGCCTCCAATAGATTTCCTAAGCACTAGTGTTTTAAGGAACAGGTTAAAAAGAGAATCCTAATGTGATTTCGTGATAATGGGTGTGTTCCTTATCTTCTCCTAGTGTCTAAACTCTTCTCCATGGCTGGACCCCCAATAATATTCCTGTACGTGCTAAGGGGTATCTAGAGAGTGGGATAGGTTTAATAACTACCCTCACCCTAACGCGTACACTAACCCTAACCCCTACCCTAATCCTAACGCGTACCCTAATCCTAACCTGTACCCTAAACCGAGCCCTAACCCTAACACTAGCCCTAACCCTAACCCTAACCCATACCCTACGCCCTACTCGAACCCCTCCCCGAACCCGTACCCTAAGCCGTACCCTAACCCTCACCCTAACCCTAACCCTAACCCTAAGCTACCCTTGAAGGCTTCTGCCTCCAATAGATTTCCTAAGCACTAGTGTTTTAAGGAACAGGTTAAAAAGAGAATCCTAATGTGATTTCTTGATAATGGGTGTGTTCCTTATCTTCTCCTCGTGTCTAAACTCTTCTCCATGGCTGGACCCCCAAATAATATTCCTTTATGTGCTAAGGGGTATCTAGAGAGTGTGATAGGTATAATAACTACCCTCACCCTAACGCGTACCCTAACCCTAACCCCTACCCTAACCCTAGCGCGTACCCTAATCCTAACCCGTACCCTAAACCGAGCCCTAACCCTAACACTAACTCTAACCCTAACCCTAACCCATACCCTACGCCCTACCCGAACCCCTCCCTGAACCCGTACCCTAAACCGTACCCTAACCCTCGCCCTAACCCTAACCCTAACCCTAAGCTACCCTTGACGGCTTCTGCCTCCAATAGATTTCCTAAGCACTAGTGTTTTAAGGAACAGGTTAAAAAGAGAATCCTAATGTGATTTCTTGATAATGGGTGTGTTCCTTATCTTCTCCTCGTGTCTAAACTCTTCTCCATGGCTGGACCCCCAAATAATATTCCTTTACGTGCTAAGGGGTATCTAGAGAGTGGGATAGGTTTAATAACTACCCTCACCGTAACGCGTACCCTAACCCTAACCCCTACCCTAACCCTAACGCGTACCCTAATCCTAAACCGAGCCCTAACCCTAACACTAGCCCTAACCCTAACCCTAACCCATACCCTACGCCCTACCCGAACCCCTCCCTGAACCCGTACCCTAAGCTGTACCCTAACCCTCACCCTAACCCTAACCCTAACCCTAAGCTACCCTTGACTGCTTCTGCCTCCAATAGATTTCCTAAGCACTAGTGTTTTAAGGAACAGGTTAAAAAGAGAATCCTAATGTGATTTCGTGATAATGGGTGTGTTCCTTATCTTCTCCTCGTGTCTAAACTCTTCTCCATGGCTGGACCCCCAAATAATATTCCTTTACGTGCTAAGGGGTATCTAGAGAGTGGGATAGGTTTAATAACTACCCTCACCCTAACGCGTACCCTAACCCTAACCCCTACCCTATCCCTAACGCGTACCCTAATCCTAACCCGTACCCTAAACCGAGCCCTAACCCTAACACTAGCCCTAACCCTAACCCTAACCCATACCTTACGCCCTACACGAACCCCTCCCCGAACCCGTACCCTAAGCCGTACCCTAAACCTCACCCTAACCCTAACCCTAACCCTAAGCTACCCTTGACTGCTTCTGCCTCCAATAGATTTCCTAAGCACTAGTGTTTTAAGGAACAGGTTAAAAAGAGAATCATAATGTGATTTCGTGATAATGGGTGTGTTCCTTATCTTCTCCTCTTGTCTAAACTCTTCTCCATGGCTGGACCCCCAAATAATATTCCTTTACGTGCTAAGGGGTATCTAGAGAGTGGGATAGGTTTAATAACTACCCTCACCCTAACGCGTACCCTAACCCTAACCCCTACCCTAACCCTAACGCGTACCCTAATCCTAACCCGTACCCTAAACCGAGCCCTAACCCTAACACTAGCCCTAACCCTAACCCTAACCCATACCCTACGCCCTACCCGAACCCCTCCCCGAACCCGTACCCTAAGCCATACCCTAGCCCTCACCCTAACCCTAACACTAACCCTAAGCTACCCTTGACTGCTTCTGCCTCCAATAGATTTCCTAAGCACTAGTGTTTTAAGGAACAGGTTAAAAAGAGAATCCTAATGTGATTTCGTGATAATGGGTGTGTTCCTTATCTTCTCCTAGTGTCTAAACTCTTCTCCATGGCTGGACCCCCAAATAATATTCCTTTACGTACTAAGGGGTATCTAGAGAGTGGGATAGGTTTAATAACTACCCTCACCCTAACGCGTACCCTAACCCTAACCCCTACCCTAACCCTAACGCATACCCTAATCCTAAACCGTACCCTAAACCGAGCCCTAACCCTAACACTAGCCCTAACCCTAACCCTAACCCATACCCTACGCCCTACTCGAACCCCTCCCCGAACCCGTATCGTAAGCCGTACCCTAACCCTCACCCTAACCCTAACCCTAACCCTAAGCTACCCTTGACGGCTTCTGCCTCCAATAGATTTCCTAAGCACTAGTGTTTTAAGGAACAGGTTAAAAAGAGAATCCTAATGTGATTTCTTGATAATGGGTGTGTTTCTTATCTTCTCCTCGTGTCTAAACTCTTCTCCATGGCTGGACCCCCAAATAATATTCCTTTATGTGCTAAGGGGTATCTAGAGAGTGTGATAGGTATAATAACTACCCTCACCCTAACGCGTACCCTAACCCTAACCCCTACCCTAACCCTAGCGCGTACCCTAATCCTAACCCGTACCCTAAACCGAGCCCTAACCCTAACACTAAGTCTAACCCTAACCCTAACCCATACCCTACGCCCTACCCGAACCCCTCCCTGAACCCAAACCCTAAACCGTACCCTAACCCTCACCCTAACCCTAACCCTAACCCTAAGCTACCCTTGACTGCTTCTGCCTCCAATAGATTTCCTAAGCACTAGTGTTTTAAGGAACAGGTTAAAAAGAGAATCCTAATGTGATTTCGTGATAATGGGTGTGTTCCTTATCTTATCCTAGTGTCTAAACTCTTCTCCATGGCTGGACCCCCAAATAATGTTCCTTTACGTGCTAAGGGGTATCTAGAGAGTGTGATAGGTTTAATAACTACCCTCACCCTAACGCGTACCCTAACCCTAACCCCTACCCTAACCCTAACGCGTACCCTAATCCTAACCCGTACCCTAAACCGAGCCCTAACCCTAACACTAGCCCTAACCCTAACCCTAACCCATACCCTACGCCCTACCCGAAACCCTCCCCGAACCCGTACCCTAAGCCGTACCCTAACCCTCACCCTAACCCTAACCCTAACCCTAAGCTACCCTTCACTGCTTCTGACTCCAATAGATTTCCTAACCACTAGTGTTTTAAGGAACAGTTTAAAAAGAGAATCATATTGTGATTTCTTGATAATGGGTGTGTTCCTTATCTTCTCCTAGTGTCTAAACTCTTCTCCATGGCTGGACCCCCAAATAATATTCCTTTACGTGCTAAGGGGTATCTAGAGAGTGGGATAGGTTTAATAACTAACCTCACCCTATCGCATACCCTAACCCTAACCCCTACCCTAACCCTAACGCGTACCCTAATCCTAACCCGTACCCTAAACCGAGCCCTAACCCTAACACTAACCCTAACCCTAACCCTAACCCATAGCCTACGCCCTACCCGAACCCCTCCCCGAACCCGTACCCTAAGCCGTACCCTAACCCTAACCCTATCCCTAAGCTACCCTTGACTGCTTCTGCCTCCAATAGATTTCCTAAGCACAAGTGTTTTAAGGAACAGGTTAAAAAGAGAATCCTAATGTGATTTCTTGATAATGGGTGTGTTCCTTATCTTCTCCTCGTGTCTAAACTCTTCTCCATGGCTGGACCCCCAAATAATATTCCTTTATGTGCTAAGGGGTATCTAGAGAGTGTGATAGGTTTAATAACTACCCTCACTCTAACGCGTACCCTAACCCTAACCCCTACCCTAACCCTAACGCGTACCCTAATCCTAACCCGTACCCTAAACCGAGCCCTAACCCTAACCCTAGCCCTAACCCTAACCCTAACCCATACCCTACGCCCTACCCGAACACCTCCACGAACCCGTACCCTAAGCCGTACCCTAACCCTCACCCTAACCCTAACCCTAACCCTAAGCTACCCTTGACGGCTTCTGCCTCCAATAGATTTCCTAAGCACTAGTGTTTTAAGGAACATGCTAAAAAGAGAATCCTAATGTGATTTCTTGATAATGGGTGTGTTCCTTGTGTTCTCCTCGTGTCTAAACTCTTCTCCATGGCTGGACCCCCAAATAATATTCCTTTATGTGCTAAGGGGTATCTAGAGAGTGTGATAGGTTTAATAACTACCCTCACCCTAACGCGTACCCTAACCCTAACCCCTACCCTAACCCTAGCGCGTACCCTAATCCTAACCCGTACCCTAAACCGAGCCCTAACCCTAACACTAACTCTAACCCTAACCCTAACCCATACCCTACGCCCTACCCGAACCCCTCACTGAACCCGTACCCTAAACCGTACCCTAACACTCACCCTAACCCTAACACTAACCCTAAGCTACCCTTGACGGCTTCTGCCTCCAATAGATTTCCTAAGCACTAGTGTTTTGAGGAACAGGTTAAAAAGAGAATCCTAATGTGATTTCTTGATAATGGGTGTGTTCCTTATCTTCTCCTCGTGTCTAAACTCTTCTCCATGGCTGGACCCCCAAATAATATTTCTTTACGTGCTAAGGGGTATCTAGAGAGTGGGATAGGTTTAATAACTACCCTCACCCTAACGCGTACTCTAACCCTAACACCTACCCGAACCCTAACGCGTACCCTAATCCTAACCCGTACCCTAAAGCGAGCCCTTACCCTAACACTAGCCCTAACCCTAACCCTAACCCATACCCTACGCCCTACCCGAACCCCTCCCCGAACCCGTACCCTAAGCCGTACCCTAACCCTCACCCTAACCCTAACCCTAACCCTAAGCTACCCTTGACTGCTTCTGCCTCCAATAGATTTCCTAAGCACTAGTGTTTTAAGGAACAGGTTAAAAAGAGAATCCTAATGTGATTTCGTGATAATGGGTGTGTTCCTTATCTTCTCCTAGTGTCTAAACTCTTCTCCATGGCTGGACCCCCAATAATATTCCTGTACGTGCTAAGGGGTATCTAGAGAGTGGGATAGGTTTAATAACTACCCTCACCCTAAAGCGTACACTAACCCTAACCCCTAACCTAACCCTAACGCGTACCCTAATCCTAACCTGTAGCCTAAACAGAGCCCTAACCCTAACACTAGAACTAACCCTAACCCTAACCCATACCCTACGCCCTACCCGAACCCCTCCCCGAACCCGTACCCTAAGCCGTACCCTAACCCTCACCCTAACCCTAACCCTAACCCTAAGCTACCCTTGACTGCTTCTGCCTCCAATAGATTTCCTAAGCACTAGTGTTTTAAGGAACAGGTTAAAAAGAGAATCCTAATGTGATTTCTTGAGAATGGGTGTGTTCCTTATCTTCTCCTAGTGTCTAAACTCTTCTCCATGGCTGGACCCCCAAATAATATTCCTTTACGTGCTAAGGGGTATCTAGAGAGTGTGATAGGTTTAATAACTACCCTCACCCTAACGCGTACCCTAACCCTAACCGCTACCCTAACCCTAACGAGTACCCTAATCCTAACCCGTACCCTAAACCGAGTCCTAACCCTAACACTAACCCTAACCCTAACCCTAACCCATACCCTACGCCCTACCCGAAACCCTCCCCGAACCCGTACCCTAAGCCGTACCCTCACCCTCACCCTAACCCTAACCCTAACCCTAAGCTACCCTTGACTGCTTCTGCCTCCAATAGATTTCCTAACCAGTAGTGTTTTAAGGAACAGTTTAAAAAGAGAATCATATTGTGATTTCTTGATAATGGGTGTGTTCCTTATCTTCTCCTAGTGTCTAAACCCTTCTCCATGGCTGGACCCCCAAATAATATTCCTTTACGTGCTAAGGGGTATCTAGAGATTGGGATAGGTTTAATAACTACCCTCACAGTAAAGCGTACCGTAACCCTAACCCCTACCCTAACACTAACGCGTACCCTAATCCTAACCCGTACCCTAAACTGAGCCCTAACCCTAACACTAACCCTAATCCTAACTCTAACCCATACCCTACGCCCTACCCGAACCCCTCCCCGAACCCGTACCCTAAGCCGTACCCTAACCCTCACCCTAACCCTAACCCTAACCCTAAGCTACCCTTGACGGCTTCTGCCTCCAATAGATTTCCTAAGCACTAGTGATTTAAGGAACAGGTTTAAAGGAGAATCCTAATGTGATTTCTTGATAATGGGTGTGTTCCTTATCTTCTCCTCGTGTCTAAACTCTTCTCCATGGCTGGACCCCCAAATAATATTCCTTTACGTGCTAAGGGGTATCTAGAGAGTGTGATAGGTTTAATAACTACCCTCACCCTAACGCGTACCCTAACCCTAACCCCTACCCTAACCCTAGCGCGTACCCTAATCCTAACCCATACCCTAAACCGAGCCCTAACCCTAACACTAACTCTAACCCTAACCCTAACCAATACCCTACGCCCTACCCGAACCCCTCCCTGAACCCGTACCCTAAACCGTACCCTAACCCTCACCCTAACCCTAACCCTAACCCTAAGCTACCCTTGACGGCTTCTGCCTCCAATAGATTTCCTAAGCACTAGTGTTTTAAGGAACAGGTTAAAAAGAGAATCCTAATGTGATTTCTTGATAATGGGTGTGTTCCTTATCTTCTCCTCGTGTCTAAACTCTTCTCCATGGCTGGAACCCCAAATAATATTCCTTTACGTGCTAAGGGGTATCTAGAGAGTGGCATAGGTTTAATAATTACCCTCACCCTAACGCGTACCCTAACCCTAACCCCTACCCTAACCCTAACGCGTACCCGAATCCTAACCCGTACCCTAAACCGAGCCCTAACCCTAACACTAGCCCTAACCCTAACCCTAACCCATACCCTACCCCCTACCCGAAGCCCTCCCCGAACCCGTACCCTAAGCCGTACCCTAACCCTCACCCTAACCCTTACCCTAACCCTAAGCTACCCTTGACTGCTTCTGCCTCCAATAGATTTCCTAAGCACTAGTGTTTTAAGGAACAGGTTAAAAAGAGAATCCTAATGTGATTTCGTGATAATGGGTGTGTTCCATATCTTCTCCTCGTGTCTAAACTCTTCTCCATGGCTGGACCCCCAAATAATATTCCTTTACGTGCTAAGGGGTATCTAGAGAGTGGGATAGGTTTAATAACTACCCTCACCCTAACGCGTACCCTAACCCTAACCCCTACCCTAACCCTAACGCGTACCCTAATCCTAACCCGTACCCTAAACAGAGCCCTAACCCTAACACTAGCCCTAACCCTAACCCTAAACCATACCCTACGCCCTACACGAACCCCTCCCCGAACCCGTACCCTAAGCCATACCCTAGCCCTCACCCTAACCCTAACACTAACCCTAAGCTACCCTTGACTGCTTCTGCCTCCAATAGATTTCCTAAGCACTAGTGTTTTAAGGAACAGGTTAAAAAGAGAATCCTAATGTGATTTCGTGATAATGGGTGTGTTCCTTATCTTCTCCTAGTGTCTAAACTCTTCTCCATGGCTGGACCCCCAAATAATATTCCTTTACGTGCTAAGGGGTATCTAGAGAGTGGGATAGGTTTAATAACTACCCTCACCCTAACGCGTACCCTAACCCTAAACCCTACCCTAACACTAACGCATACCCTAATCCTAACCCGTACCCTAAACCGAGCCCTAACCCTAACACTAGCCCTAAACCTAACCCTAACCCATACCCTACGCCCTACTCGAACCCCTCCACGAACCCGTACCCTAAGCCATACCCTAACCCTCACCCTAACCCTAACCCTAACCCTAAGCTACCCTTGACTGCTTCTGCCTCCAATAGATTTCCTAAGCACTAGTGTTTTAAGGAACAGGTTAAAAAGAGAATCCTAATGTGATTTCGTGATAATGGGTGTGTTCCTTATCTTCTCCTCGTGTCTAAACTCTTCTCCATGGCTGGACCCCCAAATAATATTCCTTTACGTGCTAAGGGGTATCTAGAGAGTGGGATAGGTTTAATAACTACCCTCACCCTAACGCGTACCCTAACCCTAACCCCTACCCTATCCCTAACGCGTACCCTAATCCTAACCCGTACCCTAAACCGAGCCCTAACCCTAACACTAGCCCTAACCCTAACCCTAACCCATACCCTACGCCCTACCCGAACCCCTCCCCGAACCCGTACCCTAAGCCGTACCCTAACCCTCACCCTAACCCTAACCCTAACCCTAAGCTACCCTTGACTGCTTCTGCCTCCAATAGATTTCCTAAGCACTAGTGTTTTAAGGAACAGGTTAAAAAGAGAATCCTAATGTGATTTCGTGATAATGGGTGTGTTCCATATCTTCTCCTCGTGTCTAAACTCTTCTCCATGGCTGGACCCCCAAATAATATTCCTTTACGTGCTAAGGGGTATCTAGAGAGTGGGATAGGTTTAATAACTACCCTCACCCTAACGCGTACCCTAACCCTAACCCCTACCCTAACCCTAACGCGTACCCTAATCCTAACCCGTACCCTAAACCGAGCCCTAACCCTAACACTAGCCCTAACCCTAACCCTAACCCATACCCTACGCCCTACCCGAACCCCTCCCCGAACCCGTACCCTAAGCCATACCCTAGCCCTCACCCTAACCCTAACACTAACCCTAAGCTACCCTTGACTGCTTCTGCCTCCAATAGATTACCTAAGCACTAGTGTTTTAAGGAACAGGTTAAAAAGAGAATCCTAATGTGATTTCGTGATAATGGGTGTGTTCCTTATCTTCTCCTAGTGTCTAAACTCTTCTCCATGGCTGGACCCCCAAATAATATTCCTTTACGTGCTAAGGGGTATCTAGAGAGTGGGATAGGTTTAATAACTACCCTCACCCTAACGCGTACCCTAACCCTAACCCCTACCCTAACCCTAACGCGTACCCTAATCCTAAACCGAGCCCTAACCCTAACACTAGCCCTAACCCTAACCCTAACCCATACCCTACGCCCTACCCGAACCCCTCCCTGAACCCGTACCCTAAGCCGTACCCTAACCCTCACCCTAACCCTAACCCTAACCCTAAGCTACCCTTGACTGCTTCTGCCTCCAATAGATTTCCTAAGCACTAGTGTTTTAAGGAACAGGTTAAAAAGAGAATCCTAATGTGATTTCGTGATAATGGGTGTGTTCCTTATCTTCTCCTCGTGTCTAAACTCTTCTCCATGGCTGGACCCCCAAATAATATTCCTTTACGTGCTAAGGGGTATCTAGAGAGTGGGATAGGTTTAATAACTATCCTCACCCTAATGCGTACCCTAACCCTAACCCCTACCCTAACCCTAACGCGTACCCTAATCCTAACCCGTACCCTAAACCGAGCCCTAACCCTAACACTAGCCCTAACCCTAACCCTAACCCATACCCTACGCCCTACCCGAACCCCTCCCCGAACCCGTACCCTAAGCCATACCTTAGCCCTCACCTTAACCCTAACACTAACCCTAAGCTACCCTTGACTGCTTCTGCCTCCAATAGATTTCCTAAGCACTAGTGTTTTAAGGAACAGGTTAAAAAGAGAATCCTAATGTGATTTCGTGATAATGGGTGTGTTCCTTATCTTCTCCAAGTGTCTAAACTCTTCTCCATGGCTGGACCCCCAAATAATATTCCTTTACGTGCTAAGGGGTATCTAGAGAGTGGGATAGGTTTAATAACTACCCTCACCCTAACGCGTACCCTAACCCTAACCCCTACCCTATCCCTAACGCGTACCCTAATCCTAACCCGTACCCTAAACCGAGCCCTAACCCTAACACTAGCCCTAACCCTAACCCTAACCCATACCCTACGCCCTACCCGAACCCCTCCCCGAACCCGTACCCTAAGCCGTACCCTAACCCTCACCCTAACCCTAACCCTAACCCTAAGCTACCCTTGACTGCTTCTGCCTCCAATAGATTTCCTAAGCACTAGTGTTTTAAGGAACAGGTTAAAAAGAGAATCCTAATGTGATTTCGTGATAATGGGTGTGTTCCATATCTTCTCCTCGTGTCTAAACTCTTCTCCATGGCTGGACCCCCCAAATAATATTCCTTTACGTGCTAAGGGGTATCTAGAGAGTGGGATAGGTTTAATAACTACCCTCACCCTAACGCGTACCCTAACCCTAACCCCTACCCTAACCCTAACGCGTACCCTAATCCTAACCCGTACCCTAAACCGAGCCCTAACCCTAACACTAGCCCTAACCCTAACCCTAACCCATACCCTACGCCCTACCCGAACCCCTCCCCGAACCCGTACCCTAAGCCATACCCTAGCCCTCACCCTAACCCTAACACTAACACTAAGCTACCCTTGACTGCTTCTGCCTCCAATAGATTACCTAAGCACTAGTGTTTTAAGGAACAGGTTAAAAAGAGAATCCTAATGTGATTTCGTGATAATGGGTGTGTTCCTTATCTTCTCCTAGTGTCTAAACTCTTCTCCATGGCTGGACCCCCAAATAATATTCCTTTACGTGCTAAGGGGTATCTAGAGAGTGGGATAGGTTTAATAACTACCCTCACCCTAACGCGTACCCTAACCCTAACCCCTACCCTAACCCTAGCGCGTACCCTAATCCTAACCCGTACCCTAAACCGAGCCCTAACCCTAACACTAACTCTAACCCTAACCCTAACCCATACCCTACGCCCTACCCGAACCCCTCCCTGAACCCGTACCCTAAACCGTACCCTAACCCTCGCCCTAACCCTAACCCTAACCCTAAGCTACCCTTGACGGCTTCTGCCTCCAATAGATTTCCTAAGCACTAGTGTTTTAAGGAACAGGTTAAAAAGAGAATCCTAATGTGATTTCTTGATAATGGGTGTGTTCCTTATCTTCTCCTCGTGTCTAAACTCTTCTCCATGGCTGGACCCCCAAATAATATTCCTTTACGTGCTAAGGGGTATCTAGAGAGTGGGATAGGTTTAATAACTACCCTCACCCTAACGCGTACCCTAACCCTAACCCCTACCCTAACCCTAACGCGTACCCTAATCCTAAACCGAGCCCTAACCCTAACACTAGCCCTAACCCTAACCCTAACCCATACCCTACGCCCTACCCGAACCCCTCCCTGAACCCGTACCCTAAGCCGTACCCTAACCCTCACCCTAACCCTAACCCTAACCCTAAGCTACCCTTGACTGCTTCTGCCTCCAATAGATTTCCTAAGCACTAGTGTTTTAAGGAACAGGTTAAAAAGAGAATCCTAATGTGATTTCGTGATAATGGGTGTGTTCCTTATCTTCTCCTCGTGTCTAAACTCTTCTCCATGGCTGGACCCCCAAATAATATTCCTTTACGTGCTAAGGGGTATCTAGAGAGTGGGATAGGTTTAATAACTATCCTCACCCTAATGCGTACCCTAACCCTAACCCCTACCCTAACCCTAACGCGTACCCTAATCCTAACCCGTACCCTAAACCGAGCCCTAACCCTAACACTAGCCCTAACCCTAACCCTAACCCATACCCTACGCCCTACCCGAACCCCTCCCCGAACCCGTACCCTAAGCCATACCCTAGCCCTCACCTTAACCCTAACCACTAACCCTAAGCTACCCTTGACTGCTTCTGCCTCCAATAGATTTCCTAAGCACTAGTGTTTTAAGGAACAGGTTAAAAAGAGAATCCTAATGTGATTTCGTGATAATGGGTGTGTTCCTTATCTTCTCCAAGTGTCTAAACTCTTCTCCATGGCTGGACCCCCAAATAATATTCCTTTACGTGCTAAGGGGTATCTAGAGAGTGGGATAGGTTTAATAACTACCCTCACCCTAACGCGTACCCTAACCTAACCCCTACCCTAACCCTAACGCATACCCTAATCCTACCCGTACCCTAAACCGAGCCCTAACCCTAACACTAGCCCTAACCCTAACCCTAACCCATACCCTACGCCCTACTCGAACCCTCCCCGAACCCGTATCGTAAGCCGTACCCTAACCCTCACCCTAACCCTAACCCTAACCCTAAGCTACCCTTGACGGCTTCTGCTCCAATAGATTTCCTAAGCACTAGTGTTTTAAGGAACAGGTTAAAAAGAGAATCCTAATGTGATTTCTTGATAATGGGTGTGTTTCTTATCTTCTCCTCGTGTCTAAACTCTTCTCCATGGCTGGACCCCCAAATAATATTCCTTTATGTGCTAAGGGGTATCTAGAGAGTGTGATAGGTATAATAACTACCCTCACCCTAACGCGTACCCTAACCCTAACCCCTACCCTAACCCTAGCGCGTACCCTAATCCTAACCCGTACCCTAAACCGAGCCCTAACCCTAACACTAACTCTAACCCTAACCCTAACCCATACCCTACGCCTACCCGAACCCCTCCCTGAACCAAACCCTAAACCGTACCCTAACCCTCACCTAACCCTAACCTAACCCTAAGCTACCCTTGACGGCTTCTGCCTCCAATAGATTTCCTAAGCACTAGTGTTTTAAGGAACAGGTTAAAAAGAGAATCCTAATGTGATTTCGTGATAATGGGTGTGTTCCTTATCTTATCCTAGTGTCTAAACTCTTCTCCATGGCTGGACCCCCAAATAATATTCCTTTACGTGCTAAGGGGTATCTAGAGAGTGTGATAGGTTTAATAACTACCCTCACCCTAACGCGTACCCTAACCCTAACCCCTACCCTAACCCTAACGCGTACCCTAATCCTAACCCGTACCCTAAACCGAGCCCTAACCCTAACACTAGCCCTAACCCTAACCCTAACCCATACCCTACGCCCTACCCGAACACCTCCCCCGAACCCGTACCCTAAGCGTACCCTACCCCTCACCCTAACTCTAACCCTAACCCTAAGCTACCCTTGACTGCTTCTCCCTCCAATAGATTTCCTAAGCACTAGTGTTTTAAGGAACAGGTTAAAAAGAGAATTCCTAATGTGATTCGTGATAATGGGTGTGTTCCTTATCTTCTCCTAGTGTCTAAACTCTTCTCCATGGCTGGACCCCCAAATAATATTCCTTACGTGATAAGGGGTATCTAGAGAGTGTGACAGGTTTAATAACTACCCTCACCCTAACGCGTACCCTAACCCTAACCGCTACCCTAAGCCTAACGAGTACCCTAATCCTAACCCGTACCCTAAACCGAGCCCTAACCCTAACACTAACCCTAACCCTAAGCGATACCCTACGCCCTACCCGAAACCCTCCCCGAACCCGTACCCTAAGCCGTACCCTAACCCTCACCCTAACCCTAACCCTAACCCTAAGCTACCCTTCACTGCTTCTGACTCCAATAGATTTCCTAACCACTAGTGTTTTAAGGAACAGTTTAAAAAGAGAATCATATTGTGATTTTTGATAATGGGTGTGTTCCTTATCTTCTCCTAGTGTCTAAACTCTTCTCCATGGCTGGACCCCCAAATAATATTCCTTTACGTGCTAAGGGGTATCTAGAGAGTGGGATAGGTTTAATAACTATCCTCACCCTATCGCATACCCTAACCCTAACCCCTACCCTAACCCTAACGCGTACCCTAATCCTAACCCGTACCCTAAACCGAGCCCTAACCCTAACACTAACCCTAACCCTAACCCTAACCCATAGCCTACGCCCCTACCCGAACCCCTCCCCGAACCCGTACCCTAAGCCGTACCCTAACCCTAACCCTATCCCTAAGCTACCCTTGACTGCTTCTGCCTCCAATAGATTTCCTAAGCACAAGTGTTTTAAGGAACAGGTTAAAAAGAGAATCCTAATGTGATTTCTTGATAATGGGTGTGTTCCTTATCTTCTCCTCGTGTCTAAACTCTTCTCCATGGCTGGACCCCCAAATAATATTCCTTTATGTGCTAAGGGGTATCTAGAGAGTGTGATAGGTTTAATAACTACCCTCACCCTAACGCGTACCCTAACCCTAACCCCTACCCTAACCCTAACGCGTACCCTAATCCTAACCCGTACCCTAAACCGAGCCCTAACCCTAACCCTAGCCCTAACCCTAACCCTAACCCATACCCTACGCCCTACCCGAACCCCTCCCTGAACCCAAACCTAAACCGTACCCTAACCCTCACCCTAACCCTAACCCTAACCCTAAGCTACCCTTGACGGCTTCTGCCTCCAATAGATTTCCTAAGCACTAGTGTTTTAAGGAACAGGTTAAAAAGAGAATCCTAATGTGATTTCGTGATAATGGGTGTGTTCCTTATCTTATCCTAGTGTCTAAACTCTTCTCCATGGCTGGACCCCCAAATAATATTCCTTTACGTGCTAAGGGGTATCTAGAGAGTGTGATAGGTTTAATAACTACCCTCACCCTAACGCGTACCCTAACCCTAACCCCTACCCTAACCCTAACGCGTACCCTAATCCTATCCCGTACCCTAAACCGAGCCCTAACCCTAACACTAGCCCTAACCCTAACCCTAACCCATACCCTACGCCCTACCCGAACACCTCCCCGAACCCGTACCCTAAGCCGTACCCTACCCCTCACCCTAACTCTAACCCTAACCCTAAGCTACCCTTGACTGCTTCTGCCTCCAATAGATTTCCTAAGCACTAGTGTTTTAAGGAAAAGGTTAAAAAGAGAATCCTAATGTGATTTCGTGATAATGGGTGTGTTCCTTATCTTCTCCTAGTGTCTAAACTCTTCTCCATGGCTGGACCCCCAAATAATATTCCTTTACGTGATAAGGGGTATCTAGAGAGTGTGACAGGTTTAATAACTACCCTCACCCTAACGCGTACCCTAACCCTAACCGCTACCCTAAGCCTAACGAGTACCCTAATCCTAACCCGTACCCTAAACCGAGCCCTAACCCTAACACTAACCCTAACCCTAACCCATACCCTACGCCCTACCCGAAACCCTCCCCGAACCCGTACCCTAAGCCGTACCCTAACCCTCACCCTAACCCTAACCCTAACCCTAAGCTACCCTTCACTGCTTCTGACTCCAATAGATTTCCTAACCACTAGTGTTTTAAGGAACAGTTTAAAAAGAGCATCATATTGTGATTTCTTGATAATGGGTGTGTTCCTTATCTTCTCCTAGTGTCTAAACTCTTCTCCATGGCTGGACCCCCAAATAATATTCCTTTATGTGCTAAGGGGTATCTAGAGAGTGTGATAGGTTTAATAACTACCCTCACCCTAACGCGTACCCTAACCCTAACCCCTACCCTAACCCTAACGCGTACCCTAATCCTAACCCGTACCCTAAACCGAGCCCTAACCCTAACCCTAGCCCTAACCCTAACTCTAACCCATACCCTACGCCCTACCCGAACACCTCCACGAACCCGTACCCTAAGCCGTACCCTAACCCTCACCCTAACCCTAACCCTAACCCTAAGCTACCCTTGACGGCTTCTGCCTCCAATAGATTTCCTAAGCACTAGTGTTTTAAGGAACATGTTAAAAAGAGAATCCTAATGTGATTTCTTGATAATGGGTGTGTTCCTTGTGTTCTCCTCGTGTCTAAACTCTTCTCCATGGCTGGACCCCCAAATAATATTCCTTTATGTGCTAAGGGGTATCTAGAGAGTGTGATAGGTTTAATAACTACCCTCACCCTAACGCGTACCCTAACCCTAACCCCTACCCTAACCCTAGCGCGTACCCTAATCCTAACCCGTACCCTAAACCGAGCCCTAACCCTAACACTAACTCTAACCCTAACCCTAACCCATACCCTACGCCCTACCCCGAACCCCTCCCTGAACCCGTACCCTAAACCGTACCCTAACCCTCACCCTAACCCTAACCCTAACCCTAAGCTACCCTTGACGGCTTCTGCCTCCAATAGATTTCCTAAGCACTAGTGTTTTAAGGAACAGGTTAAAAAGAGAATCCTAATGTGATTTCTTGATAATGGGTGTGTTCCTTATCTTCTCCTCGTGTCTAAACTCTTCTCCATGGCTGGACCCCCAAATAATATTCCTTTACGTGCTAAGGGGTATCTAGAGAGTGGGATAGGTTTAATAACTACCCTCACCCTAACGCGTACTCTAACCCTAACCCCTACCCGAACCCTAACGCGTACCCTAATCCTAACCCGTACCCTAAAGCGAGCCCTAACCCTAACACTAGCCCTAACCCTAACCCTAACCCATACCCTACGCCCTACCCGAACCCCTCCCCGAACCCGTACCCTAAGCCGTACCCTAACCCTCACCCTAACCCTAACCCTAACCCTAAGCTACCCTTGACTGCTTCTGACTCCAATATATTTCCTAAGCACTAGTGTTTTAAGGAACAGGTTAAAAAGAGAATCCTAAAGTGATTTCGTGATAATGGGTGTGTTCCTTATCTTCTCCTAGTGTCTAAACTCTTCTCCATGGCTGGACCCCCAATAATATTCCTGTACGTGCTAAGGGGTATCTAGAGAGTGGGATAGGTTTAATAACTACCCTCACCCTAACGCGTACACTAACCCTAACCCCTACCCTAACCCTAACGCGTACCCTAATCCTAACCTGTACCCTAAACCGAGCCCTAACCCTAACACTAGCCCTAACCCTAACCCTAACACATACCCTACGCCCTACCCGAACCCCTCCCCGAACCCGTACCCTAAGCCGTACCCTAACCCTCACCCTAACCCTAACCCTAACCCTAAGCTACCCTTGACGGCTTCTGCCTCCAATAGATTTCCTAAGCACTAGTGTTTTAAGGAACATGTTAAAAAGAGAATCCTAATGTGATTTCTTGATAATGGGTGTGTTCCTTATCTTCTCCTCGTGTCTAAACTCTTCTCCATGGCTGGACCCCCAAATAATATTCCTTTACGTGCTAAGGGGTATCTAGAGAGTGGGATAGGTTTAATAACTACCCTCACCCTAACGCGTACCCTAACCCTAACCCCTACCCTAACCCTAACGCATACCCTAATCCTAACCCATACCCTAAACCGAGCCCTAACCCTAACACTAGCCCTAACCCTAACCCTAACCCATACCCTACGCCCTACTCGAACCCCTCCCCGAACCCGTACCCTAAGCCGTACCCTAACCCTCACCCTAACCCTAACCCTAACCCTAAGCTACCCTTGAAGGCTTCTGCCTCCAATAGATTTCCTAAGCACTAGTGTTTTAAGGAACAGGTTAAAAAGAGAATCCTAATGTGATTTCTTGATAATGGGTGTGTTCCTTATCTTCTCCTCGTGTCTAAACTCTTCTCCATGGCTGGACCCCCAAATAATATTCCTTTATGTGCTAAGGGGTATCTAGAGAGTGTGATAGGTATAATAACTACCCTCACCCTAACGCGTACCCTAACCCTAACCCCTACCCTAACCCTAGCGCGTACCCTAATCCTAACCCGTACCCTAAACCGAGCCCTAACCCTAACACTAACTCTAACCCTAACCCTAACCCATACCCTACGCCCTACCCGAACCCCTCCCTGAACCCGTACCCTAAACCGTACCCTAACCCTCGCCCTAACCCTAACCCTAACCCTAAGCTACCCTTGACGGCTTCTGCCTCCAATAGATTTCCTAAGCACTAGTGTTTTAAGGAACAGGTTAAAAAGAGAATCCTAATGTGATTTCTTGATAATGGGTGTGTTCCTTATCTTCTCCTCGTGTCTAAACTCTTCTCCATGGCTGGACCCCCAAATAATATTCCTTTACGTGCTAAGGGGTATCTAGAGAGTGGGATAGGTTTAATAACTACCCTCACCCTAACGCGTACCCTAACCCTAACCCCTACCCTAACCCTAACGCGTACCCTAATCCTAAACCGAGCCCTAACCCTAACACTAGCCCTAACCCTAACCCTAACCCATACCCTACGCCCTACCCGAACCCCTCCCTGAACCCGTACCCTAAGCCGTACCCTAACCCTCACCCTAACCCTAACCCTAACCCTAAGCTACCCTTGACTGCTTCTGCCTCCAATAGATTTCCTAAGCACTAGTGTTTTAAGGAACAGGTTAAAAAGAGAATCCTAATGTGATTTCGTGATAATGGGTGTGTTCCTTATCTTCTCCTCGTGTCTAAACTCTTCTCCATGGCTGGACCCCCAAATAATATTCCTTTACGTGCTAAGGGGTATCTAGAGAGTGGGATAGGTTTAATAACTACCCTCACCCTAACGCGTACCCTAACCCTAACCCCTACCCTATCCCTAACGCGTACCCTAATCCTAACCCGTACCCTAAACCGAGCCCTAACCCTAACACTAGCCCTAACCCTAACCCTAACCCATACCTTACGCCCTACCCGAACCCCCTCCCCGAACCCGTACCCTAAGCCGTACCCTAACCCTCACCCTAACCCTAACCCTAACCCTAAGCTACCCTTGACTGCTTCTGCCTCCAATAGATTTCCTAAGCACTAGTGTTTTAAGGAACAGGTTAAAAAGAGAATCCTAATGTGATTTCGTGATAATGGGTGTGTTCCTTATCTTCTCCTCGTGTCTAAACTCTTCTCCATGGCTGGACCCCCAAATAATATTCCTTTACGTGCTAAGGGGTATCTAGAGAGTGGGATAGGTTTAATAACTACCCTCACCCTAACGCGTACCCTAACCCTAACCCCTACCCTAACCCTAACGCGTACCCTAATCCTAACCCGTACCCTAAACCGAGCCCTAACCCTAACACTAGCCCTAACCCTAACCCTAACCCATACCCTACGCCCTACCCGAACCCCTCCCCGAACCCGTACCCTAAGCCATACCCTAGCCCTCACCCTAACCCTAACACTAACCCTAAGCTACCCTTGACTGCTTCTGCCTCCAATAGATTTCCTAAGCACTAGTGTTTTAAGGAACAGGTTAAAAAGAGAATCCTAATGTGATTTCGTGATAATGGGTGTGTTCCTTATCTTCTCCTAGTGTCTAAACTCTTCTCCATGGCTGGACCCCCAAATAATATTCCTTTACGTACTAAGGGGTATCTAGAGAGTGGGATAGGTTTAATAACTACCCTCACCCTAACGCGTACCCTAACCCTAACCCCTACCCTAACCCTAACGCATACCCTAATCCTAACCCGTACCCTAAACCGAGCCCTAACCCTAACACTAACCCTAACCCTAACCCTAACCCATAGCCTACGCCCTACCCGAACCCCTCCCCGAACCCGTACCCTAAGCCGTACCCTAACCCTAACCCTATCCCTAAGCTACCCTTGACTGCTTCTGCCTCCAATAGATTTCCTAAGCACAAGTGTTTTAAGGAACAGGTTAAAAAGAGAATCCTAATGTGATTTCTTGATAATGGGTGTGTTCCTTATCTTCTCCTCGTGTCTAAACTCTTCTCCATGGCTGGACCCCCAAATAATATTCCTTTATGTGCTAAGGGGTATCTAGAGAGTGTGATAGGTTTAATAACTACCCTCACCCTAACGCGTACCCTAACCCTAACCCCTACCCTAACCCTAACGCGTACCCTAATCCTAACCCGTACCCTAAACCGAGCCCTAACCCTAACCCTAGCCCTACCCTAACCCTAACCCTAAGCTACCCTTGACGGCTTCTGCCTCCAATAGATTTCCTAAGCACTAGTGTTTTAAGGAACATGTTAAAAAGAGAATCCTAATGTGATTTCTTGATAATGGGTGTGTTCCTTGTGTTCTCCTCGTGTCTAAACTCTTCTCCATGGCTGGACCCCCAAATAATATTCCTTTATGTGCTAAGGGGTATCTAGAGAGTGTGATAGGTTTAATAACTACCCTCACCCTAACGCGTACCCTAACCCTAACCCCTACCCTAACCCTAGCGCGTACCCTAATCCTAACCCGTACCCTAAACCGAGCCCTAACCCTAACACTAACTCTAACCCTAACCCTAACCCATACCCTACGCCCTACCCGAACCCCTCCCTGAACCCGTACCCTAAACCGTACCCTAACCCTCACCCTAACCCTAACCCTAACCCTAAGCTACCCTTGACGGCTTCTGCCTCCAATAGATTTCCTAAGCACTAGTGTTTTGAGGAACAGGTTAAAAAGAGAATCCTAATGTGATTTCTTGATAATGGGTGTGTTCCTTATCTTCTCCTCGTGTCTAAACTCTTCTCCATGGCTGGACCCCCAAATAATATTCCTTTACGTGCTAAGGGGTATCTAGAGAGTGGGATAGGTTTAATAACTACCCTCACCCTAACGCGTACTCTAACCCTAACCCCTACCCGAACCCTAACGCGTACCCTAATCCTAACCCGTACCCTAAAGCGAGCCCTAACCCTAACACTAGCCCTAACCCTAACCCTAACCCATACCCTACACCCTACCCGAACCCCTCCCCGAACCCGTACCCTAAGCCGTACCCTAACCCTCACCCTAACCCTAACCCTAACCCTAAGCTACCCTTGACTGCTTCTGACTCCAATATATTTCCTAAGCACTAGTGTTTTAAGGAACAGGTTAAAAAGAGAATCCTAAAGTGATTTCGTGATAATGGGTGTGTTCCTTATCTTCTCCTAGTGTCTAAACTCTTCTCCATGGCTGGACCCCCAATAATATTCCTTTATGTGCTAAGGGGTATCTAGAGAGTGTGATAGGTATAATAACTACCCTCACCCTAACGCGTACCCTAACCCTAACCCCTACCCTAACCCTAGCGCGTACCCTAATCCTAACCCGTACCCTAAACCGAGCCCTAACCCTAACACTAACTCTAACCCTAACCCTAACCCATACCCTACGCCCTACCCGAACCCCTCCCCGAACCCGTACCCTAAGCCGTACCCTAACCCTAACCCTATCCCTAAGCTACCCTTGACTGCTTCTGCCTCCAATAGATTTCCTAAGCACAAGTGTTTTAAGGAACAGGTTAAAAAGAGAATCCTAATGTGATTTCTTGATAATGGGTGTGTTCCTTATCTTCTCCTCGTGTCTAAACTCTTCTCCATGGCTGGACCCCCAAATAATATTCCTTTATGTGCTAAGGGGTATCTAGAGAGTGTGATAGGTTTAATAACTACCCTCACCCTAACGCGTACCCTAACCCTAACCCCTACCCTAACCCTAACGCGTACCCTAATCCTAACCCGTACCCTAAACCGAGCCCTAACCCTAACCCTAGCCCTAACCCTAACCCTAAGCTACCCTTGACGGCTTCTGCCTCCAATAGATTTCCTAAGCACTAGTGTTTTAAGGAACATGTTAAAAAGAGAATCCTAATGTGATTTCTTGATAATGGGTGTGTTCCTTGTGTTCTCCTCGTGTCTAAACTCTTCTCCATGGCTGGACCCTCAAATAATATTCCTTTATGTGCTAAGGGGTATCTAGAGAGTGTGATAGGTTTAATAACTACCCTCACCCTAACGCGTACCCTAACCCTAACCCCTACCCTAACCCTAGCGCGTACCCTAATCCTAACCCGTACCCTAAACCGAGCCCTAACCCTAACACTAACTCTAACCCTAACCCTAACCCATACCCTACGCCCTACCCGAACCCCTCCCTGAACCCGTACCCTAAACCGTACCCTAACCCTCACCCTAACCCAAACCCTAACCCTAAGCTACCCTTGACGGCTTCTGCCTCCAATAGATTTCCTAAGCACTAGTGTTTTGAGGAACAGGTTAAAAAGAGAATCCTAATGTGATTTCTTGATAATGGGTGTGTTCCTTATCTTCTCCTCGTGTCTAAACTCTTCTCCATGCCTGGACCCCCAAATAATATTCCTTTACGTGCTAAGGGGTATCTAGAGAGTGGGATAGGTTTAATAACTACCCTCACCCTAACGCGTACTCTAACCCTAACCCCTACCCGAACCCTAACGCGTACCCTAATCCTAACCCGTACCCTAAAGCGAGCCCTAACCCTAACACTAGCCCTAACCCTAACCCTAACCCATACCCTACGCCCTACCCGAACCCCTCCCCGAACCCGTACCCTAAGCCGTACCCTAACCCTCACCCTAACCCTAACCCTAACCCTAAGCTACCCTTGACTGCTTCTGACTCCAATATATTTCCTAAGCACTAGTGTTTTAAGGAACAGGTTAAAAAGAGAATCCTAAAGTGATTTCGTGATAATGGGTGTGTTCCTTATCTTCTCCTAGTGTCTAAACTCTTCTCCATGGCTGGACCCCCAATAATATTCCTGTACGTGCTAAGGGGTATCTAGAGAGTGGGATAGGTTTAATAACTACCCTCACCCTAACGCGTACACTAACCCTAACCCCTACCCTAACCCTAACGCGTACCCTAATCCTAACCTGTACCCTAAACCGAGCCCTAACCCTAACACTAGCCCTAACCCTAACCCTATCACATACCCTACGCCCTACCCGAACCCCTCCCCGAACCCGTACCCTAAGCCGTACCCTAACCCTCACCCTAACCCTAACCCTAACCCTAAGCTACCCTTGACGGCTTCTGCCTCCAATAGATTTCCTAAGCACTAGTGTTTTAAGGAACATGTTAAAAAGAGAATCCTAATGTGATTTCTTGATAATGGGTGTGTTCCTTATCTTCTCCTCGTGTCTAAACTCTTCTCCATGGCTGGACCCCCAAATAATATTCCTTTACGTGCTAAGGGGTATCTAGAGAGTGGGATAGGTTTAATAACTACCCTCACCCTAACGCGTACCCTAACCCTAACCCCTACCCTAACCCTAACGCATACCCTAATCCTAACCCATACCCTAAACCGAGCCCTAACCCTAACACTAGCCCTAACCCTAACCCTAACCCATACCCTACGCCCTACTCGAACCCCTCCCCGAACCCGTACCCTAAGCCGTACCCTAACCCTCACCCTAACCCTAACCCTAACCCTAAGCTACCCTTGAAGGCTTCTGCCTCCAATAGATTTCCTAAGCACTAGTGTTTTAAGGAACAGGTTAAAAAGAGAATCCTAATGTGATTTCTTGATAATGGGTGTGTTCCTTATCTTCTCCTCGTGTCTAAACTCTTCTCCATGGCTGGACCCCCAAATAATATTCCTTTATGTGCTAAGGGGTATCTAGAGAGTGTGATAGGTATAATAACTACCCTCACCCTAACGCGTACCCTAACCCTAACCCCTACCCTAACCCTAGCGCGTACCCTAATCCTAACCCGTACCCTAAACCGAGCCCTAACCCTAACACTAACTCTAACCCTAACCCTAACCCATACCCTACGCCCTACCCGAACCCCTCCCTGAACCCGTACCCTAAACCGTACCCTAACCCTCGCCCTAACCCTAACCCTAACCCTAAGCTACCCTTGACGGCTTCTGCCTCCAATAGATTTCCTAAGCACTAGTGTTTTAAGGAACAGGTTAAAAAGAGAATCCTAATGTGATTTCTTGATAATGGGTGTGTTCCTTATCTTCTCCTCGTGTCTAAACTCTTCTCCATGGCTGGACCGCCAAATAATATTCCTTTACGTGCTAAGGGGTATCTAGAGAGTGGGATAGGTTTAATAACTACCCTCACCCTAACGCGTACCCTAACCCTAACCCCTACCCTAACCCTAACGCGTACCCTAATCCTAAACCGAGCCCTAACCCTAACACTAGCCCTAACCCTAACCCTAACCCATACCCTACGCCCTACCCGAACCCCTCCCTGAACCCGTACCCTAAGCCGTACCCTAACCCTCACCCTAACCCTAACCCTAACCCTAAGCTACCCTTGACTGCTTCTGCCTCCAATAGATTTCCTAAGCACTAGTGTTTTAAGGAACAGGTTAAAAAGAGAATCCTAATGTGATTTCGTGATAATGGGTGTGTTCCTTATCTTCTCCTCGTGTCTAAACTCTTCTCCATGGCTGGACCCCCAAATAATATTCCTTTACGTACTAAGGGGTATCTCGAGAGTGGGATAGGTTTAATAACTACCCTCACCCTAACGCGTACCCTAACCCTAACCCCTACCCTAACCCTAACGCATACCCTAATCCTAACCCGTACCCTAAACCGAGCCCTAACCCTAACACTAACCCTAACCCTAACCCTAACCCATAGCCTACGCCCTACCCGAACCCCTCCCCGAACCCGTACCCTAAGCCGTACCCTAACCCTAACCCTATCCCTAAGCTACCCTTGACTGCTTCTGCCTCCAATAGATTTCCTAAGCACAAGTGTTTTAAGGAACAGGTTAAAAAGAGAATCCTAATGTGATTTCTTGATAATGGGTGTGTTCCTTATCTTCTCCTCGTGTCTAAACTCTTCTCCATGGCTGGACCCCCAAATAATATTCCTTTATGTGCTAAGGGGTATCTAGAGAGTGTGATAGGTTTAATAACTACCCTCACCCTAACGCGTACCCTAACCCTAACCCCTACCCTAACCCTAACGCGTACCCTAATCCTAACCCGTACCCTAAACCGAGCCCTAACCCTAACCCTAGCCCTAACCCTAACCCTAAGCTACCCTTGACGGCTTCTGCCTCCAATAGATTTCCTAAGCACTAGTGTTTTAAGGAACATGTTAAAAAGAGAATCCTAATGTGATTTCTTGATAATGGGTGTGTTCCTTGTGTTCTCCTCGTGTCTAAACTCTTCTCCATGGCTGGACCCCCAAATAATATTCCTTTATGTGCTAAGGGGTATCTAGAGAGTGTGATAGGTTTAATAACTACCCTCACCCTAACGCGTACCCTAACCCTAACCCCTACCCTAACCCTAGCGCGTACCCTAATCCTAACCCGTACCCTAAACCGAGCCCTAACCCTAACACTAACTCTAACCCTAACCCTAACCCATACCCTACGCCCTACCCGAACCCCTCCCTGAACCCGTACCCTAAACCGTACCCTAACCCTCACCCTAACCCTAACCCTAACCCTAAGCTACCCTTGACGGCTTCTGCCTCCAATAGATTTCCTAAGCACTAGTGTTTTGAGGAACAGGTTAAAAAGAGAATCCTAATGTGATTTCTTGATAATGGGTGTGTTCCTTATCTTCTCCTCGTGTCTAAACTCTTCTCCATGGCTGGACCCCCAAATAATATTCCTTTACGTGCTAAGGGGTATCTAGAGAGTGGGATAGGTTTAATAACTACCCTCACCCTAACGCGTACTCTAACCCTAACCCCTACCCGAACCCTAACGCGTACCCTAATCCTAACCCGTACCCTAAAGCGAGCCCTAACCCTAACACTAGCCCTAACCCTAACCCTAACCCATACCCTACGCCCTACCCGAACCCCTCCCCGAACCCGTACCCTAAGCCGTACCCTAACCCTCACCCTAACCCTAACCCTAACCCTAAGATACCCTTGACTGCTTCTGACTCCAATATATTTCCTAAGCACTAGTGTTTTAAGGAACAGGTTAAAAAGAGAATCCTAAAGTGATTTCGTGATAATGGGTGTGTTCCTTATCTTCTCCTAGTGTCTAAACTCTTCTCCATGGCTGGACCCCCAATAATATTCCTGTACGTGCTAAGGGGTATCTAGAGAGTGGGATAGGTTTAATAACTACCCTCACCCTAACGCGTACACTAACCCTAACCCCTACCCTAACCCTAACGCGTACCCTAATCCTAACCTGTACCCTAAACCGAGCCCTAACCCTAACACTAGCCCTAACCCTAACCCTAACACATACCCTACGCCCTACCCGAACCCCTCCCCGAACCCGTACCCTAAGCCGTACCCTAACCCTCACCCTAACCCTAACCCTAACCCTAAGCTACCCTTGACGGCTTCTGCCTCCAATAGATTTCCTAAGCACTAGTGTTTTAAGGAACATGTTAAAAAGAGAATCCTAATGTGATTTCTTGATAATGGGTGTGTTCCTTATCTTCTCCTCGTGTCTAAACTCTTCTCCATGGCTGGACCCCCAAATAATATTCCTTTACGTGCTAAGGGGTATCTAGAGAGTGGGATAGGTTTAATAACTACCCTCACCCTAACGCGTACCCTAACCCTAACCCCTACCCTAACCCTAACGCATACCCTAATCCTAACCCATACCCTAAACCGAGCCCTAACCCTAACACTAGCCCTAACCCTAACCCTAACCCATACCCTACGCCCTACTCGAACCCCTCCCCGAACCCGTACCCTAAGCCGTACCCTAACCCTCACCCTAACCCTAACCCTAACCCTAAGCTACCCTTGAAGGCTTCTGCCTCCAATAGATTTCCTAAGCACTAGTGTTTTAAGGAACAGGTTAAAAAGAGAATCCTAATGTGATTTCTTGATAATGGGTGTGTTCCTTATCTTCTCCTCGTGTCTAAACTCTTCTCCATGGCTGGACCCCCAAATAATATTCCTTTATGTGCTAAGGGGTATCTAGAGAGTGTGATAGGTATAATAACTACCCTCACCCTAACGCGTACCCTAACCCTAACCCCTACCCTAACCCTAGCGCGTACCCTAATCCTAACCCGTACCCTAAACCGAGCCCTAACCCTAACACTAACTCTAACCCTAACCCTAACCCATACCCTACGCCCTACCCGAACCCCTCCCTGAACCCGTACCCTAAACCGTACCCTAACCCTCGCCCTAACCCTAACCCTAACCCTAAGCTACCCTTGACGGCTTCTGCCTCCAATAGATTTCCTAAGCACTAGTGTTTTAAGGAACAGGTTAAAAAGAGAATCCTAATGTGATTTCTTGATAATGGGTGTGTTCCTTATCTTCTCCTCGTGTCTAAACTCTTCTCCATGGCTGGACCGCCAAATAATATTCCTTTACGTGCTAAGGGGTATCTAGAGAGTGGGATAGGTTTAATAACTACCCTCACCCTAACGCGTACCCTAACCCTAACCCCTACCCTAACCCTAACGCGTACCCTAATCCTAAACCGAGCCCTAACCCTAACACTAGCCCTAACCCTAACCCTAACCCATACCCTACGCCCTACCCGAACCCCTCCCTGAACCCGTACCCTAAGCCGTACCCTAACCCTCACCCTAACCCTAACCCTAACCCTAAGCTACCCTTGACTGCTTCTGCCTCCAATAGATTTCCTAAGCACTAGTGTTTTAAGGAACAGGTTAAAAAGAGAATCCTAATGTGATTTCGTGATAATGGGTGTGTTCCTTATCTTCTCCTCGTGTCTAAACTCTTCTCCATGGCTGGACCCCCAAATAATATTCCTTTACGTGCTAAGGGGTATCTAGAGAGTGGGATAGGTTTAATAACTACCCTCACCCTAACGCGTACCCTAACCCTAACCCCTACCCTATCCCTAACGCGTACCCTAATCCTAACCCGTACCCTAAACCGAGCCCTAACCCTAACACTAGCCCTAACCTTAACCCTAACCCATACCTTACGCCCTACCCGAACCCCTCCCCGAACCCGTACCCTAAGCCGTACCCTAACCCTCACCCTAACCCTAACCCTAACCCTAAGCTACCCTTGACTGCTTCTGCCTCCAATAGATTTCCTAAGCACTAGTGTTTTAAGGAACAGGTTAAAAAGAGAATCCTAATGTGATTTCGTGATAATGGGTGTGTTCCTTATCTTCTCCTCGTGTCTAAACTCTTCTCCATGGCTGGACCCCCAAATAATATTCCTTTACGTGCTAAGGGGTATCTAGAGAGTGGGATAGGTTTAATAACTACCCTCACCCTAACGCGTACCCTAACCCTAACCCCTACCCTAACCCTAACGCGTACCCTAATCCTAACCCGTACCCTAACCCGAGCCCTAACCCTAACACTAGCCTTAACCCTAACCCTAACCCATACCCTACGCCCTACCCGAACCCCTCCCCGAACCCGTACCCTAAGCCATACCCTAGCCCTCACCCTAACCCTAACACTAACCCTAAGCTACCCTTGACTGCTTCTGCCTCCAATAGATTTCCTAAGCACTAGTGTTTTAAGGAACAGGTTAAAAAGAGAATCCTAATGTGATTTCGTGATAATGGGTGTGTTCCTTATCTTCTCCTAGTGTCTAAACTCTTCTCCATGGCTGGACCCCCAAATAATATTCCTTTACGTACTAAGGGGTATCTAGAGAGTGGGATAGGTTTAATAACTACCCTCACCCTAACGCGTACCCTAACCCTAACCCCTACCCTAACCCTAACGCATACCCTAATCCTAACCCGTACCCTAAACCGAGCCCTAACCCTAACACTAGCCCTAACCCTAACCCTAACCCATACCCTACGCCCTACTCGAACCCCTCCCCGAACCCGTATCGTAAGCCGTACCCTAACCCTCACCCTAACCCTAACCCTAACCCTAAGCTACCCTTGACGGCTTCTGCCTCCAATAGATTTCCTAAGCACTAGTGTTTTAAGGAACAGGTTAAAAAGAGAATCCTAATGTGATTTCTTGATAATGGGTGTGTTTCTTATCTTCTCCTCGTGTCTAAACTCTTCTCCATGGCTGGACCCCCAAATAATATTCCTTTATGTGCTAAGGGGTATCTAGAGAGTGTGATAGGTATAATAACTACCCTCACCCTAACGCGTACCCTAACCCTAACCCCTACCCTAACCCTAGCGCGTACCCTAATCCTAACCCGTACCCTAAACCGAGCCCTAACCCTAACACTAAGTCTAACCCTAACCCTAACCCATACCCTACGCCCTACCCGAACCCCTCCCTGAACCCAAACCCTAAACCGTACCCTAACCCTCACCCTAACCCTAACCCTAACCCTAAGCTACCCTTGACTGCTTCTGCCTCCAATAGATTTCCTAAGCACTAGTGTTTTAAGGAACAGGTTAAAAAGAGAATCCTAATGTGATTTCGTGATAATGGGTGTGTTCCTTATCTTATCCTAGTGTCTAAACTCTTCTCCATGGCTGGACCCCCAAATAATATTCCTTTACGTGCTAAGGGGTATCTAGAGAGTGTGATAGGTATAATAACTACCCTCACCCTAACGCGTACCCTAACCCTAACCCCTACCCTAACCCTAACGCATACCCTAATCCTAACCCGTACCCTAAACCGAGCCCTAACCCTAACACTAGCCCTAACCCTAACCCTAACCCATACCCTACGCCCTACCCGAACACCTCCCCGAACCTGTACCCTAAGCCGTACCCTACCCCTCACCCTAACTCTAACCCTAACCCTAAGCTACCCTTGACTGCTTCTGCCTCCAATAGATTTCCTAAGCACTAGTGTTTTAAGGAACAGGTTAAAAAGAGAATCCTAATGTGATTTCGTGATAATGGGTGTGTTCCTTATCTTCTCCTAGTGTCTAAACTCTTCTCCATGGCTGGACCCCCAAATAATATTCCTTTACGTGATAAGGGGTATCTAGAGAGTGTGACAGGTTTAATAACTACCCTCACCCTAACGCGTACCCTAACCCTAACCGCTACCCTAAGCCTAACGAGTACCCTAATCCTAACCCGTACCCTAAACCGAGCCCTAACCCTAACACTAACCCTAACCCTAACCCTAACCCATACCCTACGCCCTACCCGAAACCCTCCCCGAACCCGTACCCTAAGCCGTACCCTAACCCTCACCCTAACCCTAACCGTAACCCTAAGCTACCCTTCACTGCTTCTGCCTCCAATAGATTTCCTAACCACTAGTGTTTTAAGGAACAGTTTAAAAAGAGAATCATATTGTGATTTCTTGATAATGGGTGTGTTCCTTATCTTCTCCTAGTGTCTAAACTCTTCTCCATGGCTGGACCCCCAATAATATACCTGTACGTGCTAAGGGGTATCTAGAGAGTGGGATAGGTTTAATAACTACCCTCACCCTAACGCGTACCCTAACCCTAACCCCGACCCTAACCCTAGCGCGTACCCTAATCCTAACCTGTAGCCTGAACCGAGCCCTAACCCTAACCCTAACCCATACCCTACGCCCTACCCGAACCCCTCCCTGAACCCGTACCCTAAACCGTACCCTAACCCTCACCCTAACCCTAACACTAACCCTAAGCTACCCTTGACGGCTTCTGCCTCCAATAGATTTCCTAAGCACTAGTGTTTTGAGGAACAGGTTAAAAAGAGAATCCTAATGTGATTTCTTGATAATGGGTGTGTTCCTTATCTTCTCCTCGTGTCTAAACTCTTCTCCATGGCTGGACCCCCAAATAATATTTCTTTACGTGCTAAGGGGTATCTAGAGAGTGGGATAGGTTTAATAACTACCCTCACCCTAACGCGTACTCTAACCCTAACCCCTACCCGAACCCTAACGCGTACCCTAATCCTAACCCGTACCCTAAAGCGAGCCCTAACCCTAACACTAGCCCTAACCCTAACCCTAACCCATACCCTACGCCCTACCCGAACCCCTCCCCGAACCCGTACCCTAAGCCGTACCCTAACCCTCACCCTAACCCTAACCCTAACCCTAAGCTACCCTTGACGGCTTCTGCCTCCAATAGATTTCCTAAGCACTAGTGTTTTAAGGAACATGTTAAAAAGAGAATCCTAATGTGATTTCTTGATAATGGGTGTGTTCCTTATCTTCTCCTCGTGTCTAAACTCTTCTCCATGGCTGGACCCCCAAATAATATTCCTTTATGTGCTAAGGGGTATCTAGAGAGTGTGATAGGTTTAATAACTACCCTCACCCTAACGCGTACCCTAACCCTAACCTCTACCCTCACACTAGCGCGTACCCTAATCCTAACCCGTACCCTAAACCGAGCCCTAACCCTAACACTAACTCTAACCCTAACCCTAACCCATACCCTACGCCCTACCCGAACCCCTCCCTGAACCCGTAACCTAAACCGTACCCTAACCCTCACCCTAACCCTAACCCTAACCCTAAGCTACCCTTGACGGCTTCTGCCTCCAATAGATTTCCTAAGCACTAGTGTTTTAAGGAACAGGTTAAAAAGAGAATCCTAATGTGATTTCTTGATAATGGGTGTGTTCCTTATCTTCTCCTCGTGTCTAAACTCTTCTCCATGGCTGGACCCCCAAATAATATTCCTTTACGTGCTAAGGGGTATCTAGAGAGTGGGATAGGTTTAATAACTACCCTCACCCTAACGCGTACCCTAACCCTAACCCCTACCCTAACCCTAACGCGTACACTAATCCTAACCCGTACCCTAAACCGAGCCCTAACCCTAACACTAGCCCTAACCCTAACCCTAACCCATACCCTACGCCCTACCCGAACCCCTCCCCGAACCCGTACCCTAAGCTGTACCCTAACCCTCACCCTAACCCTAACCCTAACCCTAAGCTACCCTTGACTGCTTCTGCCTCCAATAGATTTCCTAAGCACTAGTGTTTTAAGGAACAGGTTAAAAAGAGAATCCTAATGTGATTTCGTGATAATGGGTGTGTTCCTTATCTTCTACTAGTGTCGAAACTCTTCTCCATGGCTGGACCCCCAAATAATATTCCTTTACGTGCTAAGGGGTATCAAGAGAGTGGGATAGGTTTAATAACTACCCTCACCCTAAAGCGTACCCTAACCCTAACCCCTACCCTAACCCGAACGCGTACCCTAATCCTAACCCGTACCCTAAACTGAGCCCTAACCCTAACACTAACCCTAACCCTAACCTTAACCCATACCCTACGCCCTACCCGAACCCCTCCCCGAACCCGTACCCTAAGCCGTACCCTAACCCTCACCCTAACCCTAACCCTAACCCTAAGCTACCCTTGACGGCTTCTGCCTCCAATAGATTTCCTAAGCACTAGTGATTTAAGGAACAGGTTTAAAAGAGAATCCTAATGTGATTTCTTGATAATGGGTGTATTCCTTATCTTCTCCTCGTGTCTAAACTCTTCTCCATGGCTGGACCCCCAAATAATATTCCTTTACGTGCTAAGGGGTATCTAGAGAGTGGGATAGGTTTAATAACTACCCTCACCCTAACGCGTATCCTAACCCTAACCCCTACCCTAACCCTAACGCATACCCTAATCCTAACCCGTACCCTAAACCGAGCCCTAACCCTAACACTAGCCCTAACCCTAACCCTAACCCATACCCTACGCCCTACCCGAACCCCTCCCCGAACCCGTACCCTAAGCCGTACCCTAACCCTCACCCTAACCCTAACCCTAACCCTAAGCTACCCTTGACGGCTTCTGCCTCCAATATATTTCCTAAGCACTAGTGTTTTAAGGAACAGGTTAAAAAGAGAATCCTAATGTGATTTCTTGATAATGGGTGTGTTCCTTATCTTCTCCTAGTGTCGAAACTCTTCTCCATGGCTGGACCCCCAAATAATATTCCTTTACGTGCTAAGGGGTATCTAGAGAGTGGGATAGGTTTAATAACTAACCTCACCCTATCGCATACCCTAACCCTAACCCCTACCCTAACCCTAACGCGTAACCTAATCCTAACCCGTACCCCAAACCGAGCCCTAACCCTAACACTAACCCTAACCCTAACACTAACCCATACCCTACGCCCTACGCGAACCCCTCCCCGAACCCGTACCCTAAGCCGTACCATAACCCTAACCCTAACCCTAAGCTACCCTTGACTGCTTCTGCCTCCAATAGATTTCCTAAGCACAAGTGTTTTAAGGAACAGGTTAAAAAGAGAATCCTAATGTGATTTCTTGATAATGGGTGTGTTCCTTATCTTCTCCTCGTGTCTAAACTCTTCTCCATGGCTGGACCCCCAAATAATATTCCTTTACGTGCTAAGGGGTATCTAGAGAGTGGGATAGGTTTAATAACTACCCTCATCCTAACGCGTACCCTAACCCTAACCCCTACCCTAACCCTAACGCGTACCCTAATCCTAACCCGTACCCTAAACCGAGCCCTATCCCTAACACTAACTCTAACACTAACCCTAACCAATACCCTACTCCCTACCCGAAACCCTCCCTGAACCCGTACCCTCAACCGTACCCTAACCCTCACCCTAACCCTAACCCTAACCCTAAGCTACCCTTGACGGCTTCTGCCTCCAATAGATTTCCTAAGCACTAGTGTTTTAAGGAACATGTTAAAAAGAG